>NW_027496569.1:0-207314 GCF_021521415.1 Bidens hawaiensis | reverse complement strand
AGTACGTTTAGGGAGTATATTACCTTCCTTTTTATTCAACGCTTTGTTTGGTCTCGAAAAGAATACTCAAGAAAAGTTTTAAATCACACAAAACATTTGACTCAATGCTCTCCAAAAATATGAGTAGTTTTGTATGGCATGGGCTTAACTCATAGTAACAGAAGGATTAGGTATAAAGGCCACATTTTGCATAAAGTTTTTCTCAATATTACAAACCTTATTTTTGCTTTTTCATATTTAAGTTATGGTTGATTTTTTGTTGCTTATTTTGCATGAGCTTGTCCCGAAATTGGCCTTTAGTTTTGTTAAAATATATAGGTAGTGACGTGAGGTCGAAGACTCACTCAAAAATAAACCAAATACAACTAATTAGATAGCAGTAAGTGGGAGTTGAACACAGAGATTTTGTGGAAAATGTGTTGCTAAGTAACTTTTTAATCTGACTATATTAAATTAAACTAAATTGCATAAAAAGTAAATTCAAATATTTTGTTGGTTGATTTGTTTAACAAAAAGAACTGAAAACTAATAACAAGTTTTAATTGATTCAATAAAAAGAATGCTCTCTCCCGATTTCAGGTTTCCAAGATTGATAATGTTAACTTTTACTTTTGGGATGAACTACATAGACATAGTTCGTGAGTATGTGTTTGATAATGATAAAAGAGAACAAAGTACTTGGATTGTAAAAATGCAAGGTTGTCACTCGATAATCAGTTTTATATAACCAACCCTAATTCCCTTCCAATAAATCCCGACTGCCTACAGCACCAAGAACTGATAGCCAAGAACACGAATTACACTATACTAACAATTACTAATCAAATTCATAATCACCATAGCCATATAATTAAAAGATCAAACTACTATCCCACAAATAACATAAACAATTAACAATCATTCAATGGAAAACATTACAATTCAAGAGAGAACACAAAGGAATTTAGCCACACATGATTTGGTTCATCATTCCTTCAATCAAAGTATGAAAATGCATACAAATCAAGTCTCTAATGATTACCACACTCACAATAATGTTCTTAGACCCCAAACTTCATCCCTAGGGTGTTCTCCAATGATGGATATGTGAAAAGACATTTAAAAACAAAATGAAACCCAAGAATTCGGTAGCTACAACTTTCCAGACCGTGGCTCACGGTGTTCACCGTGGGCCACGGTGGACCAGAACCCCACGGTACGGTGGGTTCTTGTATGTCTTGATCAGTTGGATCAAGGCCCACGGTCCAGACCATGGGCCACGGTGGTCTTCAACCTCACAATTCATTTTTCACATATTTTAGCTTTCTTGACTTGCAGGTTCCTTCGGTTTCCTCTTTGCACGCCATAGCAGCCCCCGCTTTTAACATGCAGATAACCACACAACAGTGTTTGTCTAGTCCCATGAAATTAACACTTATTACATAGATTTTTATATCGTTTAAGCTCACTTACGGGTCATACTCCGATGCACCCATCACATTCCCACACTTAACCATTGCTTGCCCCCCCCAAGCAACACCTCAAACAAAAAAAAATTTTTGTTTCATTTTAACTTATAACCGCCAAACATACCAACAATTCTGGTTTAGTCAAGGTCCCAAGTCATACCCTATTCCCTCTTTCATTTTTTATTTAAAACATTGAATTCTAACCCAACCTAACATGTTTTCGGTTTTTTATCCATACATAACACACCTTTTACACATTAACCCTCTTCTTGGTGATCATACACACATTTTCACATATAACCAATTCTCCTAGCATACGCTTGTACAATCATCAAATCTCTACCTATATAAATGTTTTGAGACAAATTTAAATCAAGAGGGCTTAAAACGGGTTATAACAGGGCTAGGTAAGGGTATGGAAGGGAATATTTAAAGTAGCTCAAACGATCTGATCCGGCTTATTACAGACAAACTAACTAAAAAAAGAAATAAACAACTATATACATCTACCAACTTCTCTTTTTTTTAACTACATAATAATTTGAACATTGCATCTCTAACACAATTTTTTTTTCGAAGCATAATAAACATAATGTTTATACATCCTATTGATGAATGCTAAAACAATTACAAATACAAAGAAACCTACGAAGCCGGATCGTCTCGCAATTTAACATCGGGGTTGATTGAATAAACTATTTATGTCCAAAATTGTTTTCTAAGGGAACCAACCCCCTGCCCCTCTCATTATCCACGCTCATATATGTAACATATGAGGCCCAACGCCCAAAATTCACACTCTCACTCATACAGACGAGGCTTTAACATAATTGTCTCTATCACTTTTGCACTCATGTTAAGCTAAGGTCTCGAAATGCACGGATTGCACAAGTTCTATCGGCGGATATCAACCTTTTTACCAATCTTTACTTTCTCGATGAGCAAGTGCAAACGAACATGTTATGAAAGTTATTGCACCAAAAGCAAGCAACCTTGATTAGAATACTACATAACCCCCTTTTTTTAAAACAACTCGGCAAACATGTCCTTTCGGGAACTGTCACCATGAAAAGGGACCAAAACCTTAACCCCACCATCTTACCACTTTCCAGTTTCTTTTAAATTTATAAAACTTTTCTTAATTTTCATATTTTTCAATTTTTTATGTCTTTTTTAAACAAACGAAAATTTTCCTCATCTCCACACTTGGGATACATTGTCCCTAATGTACGGTTTTGAGAAAAAGAAAACAAACAAACGACTACTTAAAAACTCCCTTCTTTCCTTCACAACCCACAACACTTAATCATAAGTGCTTCTTCCTCCTCTCATCCACCCAAATACAATTAGCACAAAAGATAAACAACGATACACAAATATACAAAATGGTGTTCATCTGTCATGACGAGACTCAATCACAAGTAAGGCGGTAGGGCCGGGCCGAAGATGGACGTCATGAAATCCGAAAATTCCCGAAAATTAAATGCCCCCGTCGCTGCCCGCAACTACCTTCTCCTGATGGTCGTGGTGGTGACATTGACTGCATTGGATCAACCAACATTGAGTGATGATAAGGTGGTTCATCATAGAGTACAGAACCATCACACGGTGGTAGAGTCGTGTAATCCACAATTGGTGGATCTGGTACAACTGGTTCATGCGCATGCCATTGATTATGCATTCGTCTGTTCCTATCATCCATATATCACTTATTCATGTCTCCCCTTCTTAGCCCACTCAGCATAAACCCCCATGAATGTTTGATGATTGAATAAGGCCCGAGACTCTTATGACCGATTTTCGTATGTTGAAGGTCGATGCCTTTCTATCACCTCGTTCATTGACCCCATATGGGCCTAAATGTTACCTTATGAATCATAACCCGAATACTAATCCCAACCCCTGTGTTGGGAACAACAACCACCACCTACCTCCATATACTCCGGTTGCATATCCTCCACTTCTTCCACTTGTTCATCCACATCCGCTTCCACATCTTCTCTCAAAACCCTCCATCTCACATTATCGCTCACTAGCTGATGATGTCTATCACTTTGAGTATATATCCATCCCGGTAGATCCTTCAACTTTAATTCCTTAAACACTTTAGTTATCCCCACAGAATCCTTATTAATCACACCATGAGACTTCAATAGTGCGGTGATCAGTCGATAATGCGGTATTAACTTCTGCTTGTTGCTCTCGGGGACTGATCCAAATATTGTGCATGACTAAATAGCGGAAAGAGATGAGTGGTTTCCCGCACATTAACGCATACAAAATGGGAATAACACTATTCCTCACAATTTAAATGTCACCCCGACGGGGAACCAAATTAGACAAACCAATTGTCATCAATAGCTTTGCTTCAATTTTAAGGTCATTTCTCTTAATCTGTGGGCTCAAACCCCAACCCCCTTTTAGGATCTTTTCCAACATTTTGTGCCATTGTGGATGTTTGTCGGGGCATTAAACCAAATCTTTTACCGCTGGCTACACATACATGTTAGTCGGCTTGCTATCAAATAGGGCAATAGGATTAAACGTGTCAAAAGACATCACAACTTCACGTCCACCAACCGTTCCGGTCTGTTTCATGTTGTAGCCTTTCTTATACGTGGGACATCTCAACGTTGACACCCATTCCTTAATCTCCATATCATACAAAGTATTACTCTCTCCATCATAACACTTAAGCGCTGCTTCCCAACCTAATGCTTCAAATTTATCAGATAAACCAAACGCCTCAAAACCGGGATCAGTTACCTCTTTTCCATACATATACCCGTCAATCCTATTTTTCAAAGTGCTCATTTTATCTTTGAACAATTCCGGTTGCCATTCTAACACGTATGTTGATAATACCTTACCCCTCCAATTGGGTTTTTCAGTTGGCATATGCACTCGTGCTTGTTCTTCCTGCATTCTCTGTCTTTTTGCTTAGGCGGCTCGGCCACTAGAAGATGAGACCTTCCCTTTTCCTTTGTCCGAAGTTCTACCCATCTACACACAAAAATTGCCCCAAACATACCAAGTTAAATCAACATACACATCCCCACATTGCTTGTTACTATGGTTGTGGATATTCAACCATTAGTCAATTCCAACAACTTATCTAAAACACTTGATTTCCAATTTATCAATATAAAAGTCATATGTTTAAGCACTTCCCATTATCCACAACCTCAATGTATAACCATTATACTAATTAACCAAACAAGCAACTGGGTATCGTTCACATCAATTCTATCTTGACAATTTTTCAATGTATATAAGAAATTTAACAAAGAACATACCTTGATTGTTGAATAAAATGAAACTAACTCTTTCTTCACAAAATGGTAATAACCCCCAAAATTTCTTAAGAAATTCGTCACCCCAATGCTCAACAAACGGATTAACACTTAAAAATTAGTGGAGTTAGACTTGATATTGTTAATCCTCAAAAAAATCCAATCAAGATAGGGTTAAGAATCTTGGAAATTAATGGTTATATGAGAATGTTATGGTGAAGAGTGTTAGGGTTTGTAGAGAGGGTTTATGGAGAAGATGATAGTGAATAGATGAAATTGAAAGTAAAGAATTAAAGTGGGTAGAATATGTGATGTAGAATGGTGTTAAAATAAAAATTTTTCTCTTTTATTTAACCTAAAACCGGATCCCCAATATCTTCCATCACCGAACTGTGGGCCAGGTTCCAACTGTGGTCCACGGTTTCCTGCTCACGGCTCAATCATCAGATCCATACTGTGGCTCATGGTCTTCACCGTGTGCCACGGTCAATGTTCAACATGGTGGACAGACCACACCATACCGTGGTGTGGTCGTCCACTGTAGCCCTCACCGTGAGCCACGGTCCCACCGTGGTCCACAGTCAACTCAATTATTTTTTATTTTATTTTTTTAATAACAAGACAAAAAACTAACTAAAAAAATAATAATTAAATAAAAATTACCCTACCCCCCATGAAAAACCCGGGTTGCCCCCAACACAGTAAGGAAATTTAAAAAAACAATTCCCACACTTGATTTGGACACACTCTAAAGCGATAAAGTTAATTTTTAAAACCAAATTTGAATAAAAGCTAAACTAAATTATACAACATACCTGGACCTGTACGAAGTGGAAACATCCGTTGAGCTTAGGAAGAAACTCACATTGTCATCTTCAAGCATATTAACATCTCTACCTTCTAAGTATGGTTTGAGGCGATGTCCATTCACAACTTGTTTAACTTGATTTTGCATATCTTCAATTTCAACATCACCAAACCACCCTACACTTGTAATGACATAAGGACCCATCCACTTGCTTTTAAGCTTCCCGGGAAACAATTTGAGTCTCAAATTGTACAACCATACTTTTTGCCCAACTTCAAATGTTATTTTCTTTATCTTAGCATCATGCACCCTTTTTAATTTTTCTTTATAAGCCGAGGCACATTCATACGCTTCATCCCGGGTTTCCTCTAATTCACTAAACTTCAACTTCCTCAACTTGTCGCCTTTATGATAATCCACATTAACACTCTTAATTGCCCATAATGCCCGGTGAACCAACTACATTGGCAAATGATAACCCTTTCCATACACCAACCGATAAGGAGTGGTACCAATCGGTGTCTTATAAGCTGTTCGATATTCCCATAACGCATCATCCAACTTAACCAACCAATAATTCCTATCAACCCGAATCATTTTCATCAAAATTTCCACACCATAATGTTTCAACAACTTACCAAACGTGAAGTTCTTGAAGTGCGATCCACCATTACTTATAATTACTTTTGGAATACCAAATCTTGAGAAAATGTTGGATTGTACAAACTTACACACCACGGAGGGATCATTAGTTCTTGTTGAAACCGCTTCAACCCATTTCGATACGTAATCAACCGCAACAAGAATGTATAGATACCCACAGGAGTTTGATAACAGGCCCATGAAATCTATGCCTTAAACATCAAAAATATCAACCACCAAAATGGGTTGTAAAGGCATTTCACTGCATTTTGATATACCCCCCATTCGTTGACAATTTAAACGATGTAGGGCATATTCATTAGCATCTTTGAATAGTGTTTGCAAAAAATACCCGCATGTAAGTACTTTATACCCCGTTTTAGAGCCACTAAAATGGCCCCCACATGTCAACGAATAAGCATGTGTCAAAATCTCTTGCACTAAATTCTCGGGTACACATCTTCTAAGAACTTGATCTGATCCAACCTTGAAAAGGTTCGGTTCATCCCATATGTATTGCTTGACTTGGGTCATGAATTGTTGCCTACGTTTCTTTAACCAATGTTACGGAATCGCTCCCATGGCTAAATAATTAACATAGTGGGCATACCACGGTGCGGTTGAAATGGCGAGCAACTATTCATCCGAAAACTTATCATTTATATCCATCGGATCATCTACACCTTCAAGTGGAATTCGAGACAAGTGATCCGCCACTACATTCTCACAACCATTCTTGTCCTAGATTTCAAGATCAAACACTTGTAACAATAACACCCAACGAATCAAACGCGATTTTGCGTCTTTCTTTTCCATTAAATATCGGACCGCGCTATGATTTGAATACACCACAACTTTACTTCCCAAAATATACGAACGAAACTTATATAAGGCATACACCACCGCAAATAACTCTTTTTCGGTAGTGGTGTAATTCAATTGTGCCTCGGATAAAGTTTTGCTCGCATAATAAATAACCACCGGCTTTTTATCCACTCTTTGACCCAATACCGCTCCAACCATGCTATAGCTAGCATCACACATGATTTCAAACTGATTTGACCAATCCAATGATTGCAGAATGGGTGCTTGTACTAACTTTTCCTTCAAACTGTCAAAAGCTTGCAAACATTCATTAGTAAACTCAAAGGGGACATCCTTCAATAAGGGATTACATAAAGGTTTTGAAATTGCACTAAAACCTTTAATGAATCTCCTATAGAATCCGGCATGTCCCAAAAATGATCTCACCCCTTTGATATTTTTAGTGGGTGGCAAAGATGAAAGTACTTTAATTTTAGCTTGATCAACTTCCATACCCATACTTGAAACCACATGACCCTACACAATGCCCTCTTGCACCATAAAGTGACTTTTCTCCCATCTTAACACCAAGTTTGTCTCAACACATCGTTTTAAAACTTTTTCTAAATCATTAAGACAAGACTCGAAAGTTGAGCCAAAAATGGAAAAATCATCCATAAAAACTTCAAGTGAATCCCCGACCATGTCTGAAAAGATGCTCATCATACATCTTTGAAAAGTGGCCGGGGCATTACACAGTCCAAATGGCATTCTCCTAAAGGCAAAAGTATCATAGGGGCAAGGGAAGGTGGTATTGTGTTGGTCATCGGGATGGATTGCAGTTTGATTGTACCCCAAAATCCATCCAAAAAACAATAATATTTTTGACCAAAAACTTTTTCAATTATTTGATCAATGAATGGTAACGGAAAAGGGTCTTTTGAGGTTGCATTATTTAATTGTCTATAATCAATGCACACTCGCCACCCAGGGTTACCAGTCGGGTGGCAATTTGTTCACCGTTATCGTCTTTTATTACCTGGATGCTGGCTTTCTTGGGTACTACCTATGTTGGGATCACCCATGCAATGTCTGAAATGGGATAGATGATCCCCTCATCTAAACGCTTAATCACCTCCTTTTTCACCACTTCTCGCAAATTCAGGTTGAATCTTCTTTGAGTCTCCCTTGTTAGTTTAGCCTTCTCATCCGTAATTGTTTTATGCATAACGATCAAAGGACTAGTACCCATTAAATCTGCAATTGTCCATATAATGGCCGCCTTATGTGATTCCTATACTTTTACCAATGCCCGCTCTTGATCTTCCTCAAAGTTAGAAGCAATGATAACCCGAAGGGTTTCGTTATCCCCTAAAGTGCATACTTCAAATGGCTTGGAAGTTCTTTCAATTCAACCTTTGGTGGACACTCCAAAGATGGCTTTGTGTCCGAGATGATCTCCGTTGGCAAGTTCTCGAATTGATGTTTCCATGGTGGTCTTCCTTCTTGCATAATTAAAGCATCTTGTTTTTGTTCTTCCATCCGCAAAGCACACATGTGTACATGTTCAGAATCATCACAAATATAAGCTTCCACACAATCTTCATCATATTCAAGAGGAATACAATGATCCACCACATCTGCCATAAAACATTCTTCACCACTCAAAGAATTAGCAAAGTTAGTAAAAACATTAAGGCACATTTTTCGATTACTAAACGCCATGTGAACGGTACCAAATCTACAACCAATGATTGCTTGGGCAGTGTTCAAAAATGGACGACCCAAGATAACATTTTGTTGTTGACTTGGGTCACCCGATGAATAATTTAATATTAAAAAATCCACAGGATAGTAAAAATCCTCCACATTCACAATTAGATCCCGCACAATCCCACGGGGAAGTTTATGAGACAAATCAGCCAATACAACTATTGTCAATACTGATGCCTCGCATCGTGATTTAGGTTGCGTTTTAATGCAATGAGGAAATGTTATAGCTTATGCGTCAAGACAGTTGAAGGTTCACAAGAGTACATACACAACGCATGATTTAGAGCTAGCAGCAGTAGTGCATGCTCTCAAAATATAGAGACATTATCTGTATGGTACTAAGTGTACTATTTATACAGATCATAAGAGTTTAAAATACTTGTTTGAGAAGAAACAGTTGAGCATTAGGCAGAGAAGATGGTTAGAGTTGATTAAAGACTACAACTGTGATATAAAGTACTATACGGGTAGGCTAATGTGATTGCCGATGCGCTAAGCCGAAAGATTTAGGAAGTCATTGCAAGAGTGAAGTCGTATAAGTTAATCATTAACTCAGATCTCTTTGAAGAGATCATCAAGGTGTAGTCTATGGTGCTTGCTGATGAAGGGTTAATAAAGATAGAGAGAATTTTTGGACAGCAAGATGAGATGATGGACAACACTCATGGTGTGAAGACTAAGCTTAACCGTATGTGGATTCCACGCCATGGAAATATTAGAGGTCAAATCTTAGATGAAGCTCACAAGTCAAGATACTTGATTCATCCAGGATCCACCAAGATGTATCAAGATCTTAAGAGAGGCTACTGGTGGCCGAGTATGAAGAATGATGTAGTAGATTATGTCACTAAGTGCTTAACTTGCTTGCAAGTTAAAGTGGAGCAACATAAGCCTTATGGGAAGATATAGCCATTAGAGATAACAGAATGGAAATGGGAACACATCACCATGTAATTCATAACTAAGTTGCCTCATACAGCTAAGCATCATGATACCATTTGGGTGATTGTGGACCGTTTAACAAAAACGTGCTCATTTTCTGCCTATACGAGAGGCCATCTCGTCAGAAAGAATAGAAAATGTGTTCATTAAGGAGGTTGTGGCTAAACATGGAATGTCTTCATCAATCGTGTCTGATAGAGATACTCGTTTTACTTCGAGGTTATAGAAGAAGTTCCGTGAAGCTATGAGAACATGACTGAACATCAGTACGACGTATCATCCTCAAACAGATGGGCAGTATAAAAGGACCATCCAAACCCTTGAGGATATGCTATGTGATTGTGTTTTAGATTTTGGAGGAAGTTGGGATAATCATATGCATCCGGCCGAGTTCTCCAATAAAAACTGCTACCATTCAAGTATTGGTATGCCACCGTTTGTGATGTTGTATGGTGGACTTTGTAGAACTCCTGTATGTTGGGGAGAGATTGGTCATAATGATATTGGAAGTCTAGTAGAAGTTGTGCAAGAAACCTCTTCAATGTTTGATCATATCAAGGCAAGGATAAAAGCTGCTAAAGACCATTAGAAGTTGTATGCTGATAAGCGACGACAAGAAATTGAGTTCTACGGTAGTGACAATGCGATGCTCAACGTCTCACCTTGGAAGGGAATTATTCATTTTAGGAAGAGAGGAAAGTTATGTCCAAGATATATTGGACCGTTTAAGATTGTCGATCGTGTGGGTGAAGTAGCTTATAAGCTGGATTTGCCTGAAGAGTTAGAAGAGGTTCAATCTATTTTTCCTTTTTTTCACTTGAGGAAGTGTCTAGCGGATGATACGTCCCACGTGTCGTTAGTAGACATCGAGGTTTATGAAAATTTGAACTACATCGAGCAGCCTGTTCAGATAGTTGACCGTAAGGAAAAAACAGCTTCATCATAAAGTTATTCCTTTAGTGAAAGTGACATGGAAGCATCATAAAGGATCGGATGCTACTTGGGATGTTAAGGAAGAGATGCACACGTTTTAGCCAGACTTGTTTAAATAAGAATTAGGTTTCGAAGTCGAAGCCTCTTTAAGGATGGAAAACTTGTAACATCCCGAAATTTCTCAGAGTAATAGTTAATATATTAATTGAGTTGGAAGAATTAATTTGAGTTAGTAGAAAAATAATAACATAATAATAAGGTAAGAGGATAGTGGGCTTTAATAGATAGAAATTAATTATGGACTAAAAATGAAATATGGGCTTAAGGTCCATGGGCTTAAGGAGTATAAATACCCCTTAAACCCTAATCCTTTCTCTTTCCATCCATTCTACACCATAGCCTACTCCATAAAAACACACACTTATGCCAAACACTCTCTACTCTAATATATTCAACGATCCAAGACCGAACAAAGGTAAGAAATCATTTATCTCACCTGACCCAACATATTAGAGCCCGACACCGCAGCCCTTGGATACCGTATGAGCCGTTTGGATCTAGATCTAGCTTTTTCAGGTGTTTAATCAGCCGAAAACGAGCTTAAGGGCCTCCTTATCTCATATCTGGACACCTTGAGGCTACCCAGACCATAAACGATCAAATCCCTACTAACCATGGTGGTTAACAGCGGCTGACGGCGCCAGAATCGAAGAAAAACTTTAAAAATGCATGAAAAGGGGGCTGACCTGCACTTGTACGCCGTATAAGTATATACGTCATATAAGTGAAGCGTGTATGTAGGTACCGTATAAGTGTGGACAACGCATATGTATATGAACTTTGTATAAGTATACCACGTATATTTATGCAACGTATATGTATAAATGTAACATGTATGTATGTAAACGTATATGTCTATACAGTATACGTATGCAACGTATATGTATGAATGTAACATGTAGGTATGTAAACATATATGTCTGTACCATATACGTATGCAACGTATATGTATGCATGTAATGTGTATGTATGTAAACGTATATGTATGACTTATACGCTAAAGGACCACTTATACGCTTGACATTACAAGGAACTCGTAGTGTCCATACCTAGCCCGAAACGTTGTCTTAGGGATGTCTATCCCGTTCACCTTAAGCTGATGATATCTATTCGTGAACCAACTCGAACCTTGTAGTTGGTCAAACAAATTATCAATCTGTGGCAACGAATACATGTTCGTCCCCGTCAGCTTATTCAACTCACGATAGTCTATACACATCCTCATACTTCCATCCTTCTTATTAACAAACAACACCGGTTCTACCCACAAGGAAACACTCGGTCTTATAAAACCTTTATCGGGGAGTTCTTGCAGTTGGACATAAATTCTTTCATCTCGGACGGCGCCACGCGGTAAGGTTCTTTCGCACGGATTGTGCTCCTGGTATTAAGTCTATCTGAAATTCTATCTCTCGCTCCGGTGGAAACCCCGGGAAGTCCTCAAGGAACACTTCTGGGTAGTCACACACAACGAGAACATCTTTCACTTCTTTCGTCTCAGCCGTAGCTTTGACAATATACGCTAGGTAGGCATCGCACCCTCGCCTTAACAATCACATTAAGCCTTGAACTTTGTTTCTCACCATAAACTGTCACCATACTACCATCTAAGGTTTTTAACCTTATTAATCTACTCTTACACACTATTTGAGCTTCACACTCAGATAGCCAGTCCGTTCCCAAAACCACATCGAACAATCCTAAGGTCATAACATACAAGGTAACATGGAGTTCATGTCCCTCTAACTCTATCTTACAATCCTTAACCATTCATTATCCTAACCGAGGTCCCACTAGCAGTTTCTACTTTAAAAGTTTAAGGCACACGACAACATTTCATTTTTCGCTAATTTACTAAATGTCGCTGCTACGAAACTCCTATTTGCACCTGAATCAAACAACACAGAAGCGGAAATACCGTTTACTAGAAACGTACTTGTTACAACATCAGGGAGTTTTTTAGCCTGCTCCTAGGTTAGCATGTAGTCCCTGGTCCTTGGCCTCGACTAGTCGGCATCCTTCTTCTCGTTTCCCCCAGTTTAACCATCAGTACAGTCCCTCACCACATGGGTCAGCTTACCACATTTGTATCATGCGGGTTTTGTGTTGCATTCATTGGAATAGTGCCTCACGTTTCCACACTTGTAGCAAGCATTCGAACCAAGCTTGCACTCTCCACCATGACTCTTATCACATTTGTAGAAAACGTCCAAACCCTTACTCCGTCTGCACTCACCACAGTGTAACTTACCACACGTCTTACATAACTTCTTCTCCAACACCCTCGGCTTCTTGTCCTTAGGGTTACACAACTGAGTACCAGATCGTGTAGCAGGGACAAACCATTTCTTCTCTTTCTTCTCTTCAACCACCACTTCATCCACAGCTAGGTCGTGTAAACCATCTTGGAAGTTCAACAGAAGAGTAAAAAATAGCAGGTTTACTTGTCTTGACAAAAGTGCGGACGTTCTGTGGAAGTCCTCTAATGTAACATTCGAGATTATAAACTAGAGTCAAAATCAAGAATAACCCCACTAGAATCATAACAAACGGATAAGTTGAACTAAAGTTAGGAAATAAACAAGTTTTATGCGAGCTGATGCGGGTCAAAATCCAAAAACAGAATATGAGTTTTGATTCTTATTTGTCAGATGTAAACCGTGAAAATAAACATAAAAGTCATCTGGACCAAAAGCTAATTTTGACGAGAAGGTTCGGTAATTGCAAAATTCCCAATTTTACCCTAAAACGAATTTAATTAAATTGGACATGATAACCCCTCAATCCTTTAAAATTGAATGAAGGATTTTGATGCTACGATGAATTAAAACAACTTTGATGTACAAACTTACCTTGAATTTGGATTAGGATTAGGAGAAATCGAGAAGATGAAGAACTTTAACTTTTGGAAGTCAACCGACGAATAACACTTGAGCTAAGAGTTAAATTCGTGAATAAGAGGGTGAATTGATGATTTAAGAGCAAATAAAGGATAATATGGAACCTTGGTTTATATTGGAATCGAATTCTAGCTTCATGTTTATCAATAGATCATCAAACTTGTTTAAAACTCAAACATAAGTAGGATAAACACTAAATCTTGATAATTATCATAAATTAGGTGATAAAATTCATGGTTTATGGATAGAATATGCTTAAGAATATTTCTGAATTAGTAGATTTGAATTACAACAAGATGTGGATGAATATTGGGGATTAAACGAGTTTAAATGAGCTGAAAATTGATAAAAACAAAATTCTAATCAGCTGCAGCCCTGTGGCTACGTCGCATGGCCAAACAAGGCCACCCTCTTCACATGACGCGGAGAGGTGAGTCCTTATAACTTCCGAAAACGCATTTTTAGCTCGATTTAAGTGTTTTAAAGGATGTTTTAACATGCTTAACTAACAAAATAATATAAAATGAATTAAATACATAAAGAACTAATAAACACCATTTCTTTAATGAAGAACATCCAAATACAAACATGTGCAGAGTAAACAAATAAACTGAAATTGACTAATGTCACAGTTTTCTCATGTCTTTGATTTATTTAAATCCCATTTTAAACATATCCTGCAGTGTTAACTGCTTCAGCTCATAAATTTATAGGTAGCCCTGAATTAGCAAGCGTGGATCTAGCAGCTTCAGTTAATATCCTGTTTTTCCTCTCTACAACTCCATTTTTCCGAGGCTGCATTGGAATGATGAATTGTATGATAATGCCTTTGGAGATACAGAAATTATCTAGCACTTCATTCTTGAATTCAGTTCCATGATCACTTCTAAGGATTTTGACTAGTATATTAAACTGTTTCTCTACTTGTACAATGAAGTTCTTGATCTTTTCATCTTTTTCATCCTTTGAATTCAAGAAGAATGTACAAATGAATCTTGAATATTCATTTACATTTAAAATAAAATACCTCTTCTTTCCAATACTCAGTAACTGCTCTAAAAATGTCCATGTAGCAGTAGTTTTGGATTCTTCTATGGATTTGTATGAAATGTTGTGTTGGTTACCTTTCAAGCATGCAACACATTTTTTTATCACATTCATATTCTGTGATAGGTAGACCTCTAACCAGTTGTTTCTTTGTTAGATTATTAATTATTTGCAAATTAACATGTCCCAATCTCATGTTCCATAAGCATGTTTCCTATGTTGATGCTCTACTAAGAAAACATGTTGAATATGATTTTTTTTTCTCCCTCTGCATTTCTACAGCATAGACATTGCCTCTCATATTTGTAGTTAACAAAGTGTACTCTGCAATCAGTTTACCAATTTGTTTTGCATAGTAGAGTTGACAATTTTGCATGTTTGCTAAGTAAAGAAAGCACCATACCCGTTGTCACACCTTTGTGACACACTTATTAAATTGAATTTCATTTTATCAATCAAATTAACATTATCAAATGTTAACTTTCCTGCTTCTAGTTAATTCATCGTTTTGCGTCTCGGTCTTTGTTTTAATGTATTAGGAAATAGATAATGAAAAGGGGTATTTTGGTCATTTAATGTAAGTCTCATTCGTTAAGGTTATAATAACGAATGAGACCCGCTTATTTTATACTCATTCGTTAGGTTATGTTAACGAGTGAGGTTAACGTATTAAGTTCATTCTTAAGGAGTGTTTAACGAATGAACGTAATATATAGGTGGCGAATGAGAGGCGCATTTGTTAAGCATGTCTAACGAATGAGACCAAATGTCTTATATCCTACATATACCACTATATCTATGTAAATTTATAACAGGGTTCTTTTTATTAAAGTAAAAGAACTGTTACGCTGCCCAAATTCTCTCTCAACACACACAGTACACACACTTAATGTAATTGAACCTAAACGTAATCATATCACAAGACCAGATCATGTAAGATAAATCAGATCATGCATTCTCAAATGGTATTACAGCATGTTGATTGATTGAATACGTTTAGGATATGATTTAGCTTTACACTACGTGAAAATCGCCTTTTAGCCACACATGTGGTCTGGGCGATTTTCCACACTTTGGCTTAAATGTTTGGCTAAAAAGTCAATAACCACGT
The DNA here is from genome assembly GCF_021521415.1 of Bidens hawaiensis. Lineage (NCBI taxonomy): Eukaryota > Viridiplantae > Streptophyta > Magnoliopsida > Asterales > Asteraceae > Bidens > Bidens hawaiensis. Next base: position 191,553 of record NW_027496569.1, on the reverse strand, counting down.
TTGAAAACCTTCCAGACTAGTTTTGGCCACACATGTTTTTCTTCATGTGACCATTCTATACCTACTCAGGTATTTTTCGCCACACTTTGAAAAAACACTGTGACATAATCTAGCCACATTATAAAAATGTGTGGCGAAATGTGACCTACAGTAATATTTTGTTTGATCTTTGATACATGTGACCAAAAACACATGTATTAGTCACACTCTAAGGGAAAACTGTGACATTTAACTAGCCACATGTTTTAATAGTGTGGCCAAATGTGACGAACGACTACTGTTTTGATAAGAGATGTGTCTAAAAGGTAAAAGATATAGCCACTTATAGTACGTTGTGTGACCTAATGTCACATTTGGTAGCCACATTTTTAATATTGTGGCGAAATATGACGAACAACCATTGTATTTAGTAGTAATGTGGCTAAAACGCTTAAAATATATGGCCACTTATACGAGGTTGTGTGACCAAAGAGTAGTTTAGTTTTATTTTTCCTAAGTTTTTTATTGTCACGGATACACTTATTATGTGTGGCTATAAGTGATAAATGGTCACACTTAAATATTTTTAAGTGTGTCCAAATGTAATTAGTGGCCACTTATACAAGGTTGTGTGACCAAAGAGTAGTTTAGTTTTATTTTTCCTAAGCTTTTTATTGTCACGGATACACTTATTATGTGTGGCTATAAGTGATAAATGGTCACACTTAAATATTTTTAAGTGTGTCCAAATGTAATTAATGACCACTTATATAAGGTTGTGTGACCAAATAGTAGTTTAGTTTTATTTTTCCTAAGTTTTTTATTGTCTCGGATACACTTTATTATGTGAGGCTATAAGTGATAAATGGTCACACTAAAATATTTTTAAGTGTGTCCAAACATAATTAATGGCCACATCGTGAATTGACGAGTGGCTAAGTAATCATTGTCTTTCCAGTTTCCTTGTGTTGCCAATTTTAAATTATCAGGGAGTTGTACCAGTTTTCGATGATGGTGTTTAACTACCACTCATGGTTTCCGATTTCCACCACATCGCCTCTAATATACACAATCACAATCGACCCATCGCCTTCACCATCTTCTTCACCAGCAAATCACGCATTTACTACGACCCCACCATCTTGTTTTCCACTTTGATTCCGGCGCCGTCCGGAAGAATCAAAGTGTGATGTATGTTGACTAAGTCAACCCTCTAACCTTCTGGTACCAACAACTTAACCGAATGGTTAGGTTTCTTGGGAACACTACTGCTGATTATTTCAGCATTGTGATGGAATCTCGGGGCATCGAGATGGCGCGCATTTAGTTGAACGGAATCTAAGACTTAAAGGCTGTGTCCACTTATGGGACATTCCGTACCGAGGTGCACCTTCGCCTGCAAAGGTTAAAGGACTCCACCTACACCTCAGATGGAATATGGGAGAGGATCATGCCCTCTCTTACTCCGGAAGAGAATCCGATTGATGTAGATTCAAATACGGAATCTGATGGTAGGACTCCAGCTAGTAATAATTTGTAATTAGTTTTTTTATATTAATGTAATGTAAATAAATTATTAACTATAAATATAATTAATTTATTTTGGTTATTCTATTATTTTGGTTATTCTATTAACTGTGTTGATGTTTGAATGTGTGTATTTAGTTAATGTTTGTACGTTTGAACTTAACTAAATGAAATAGACTAGGGCTGCAAACGAGATGAGTTTCTACCGAGCTACTCGAGATCGGCTCGTGAAAATGCTCTAATAGATATAGTAATAGTATTAAAACAACTAATATTTCTAGTATGCGTATTTAAAGCTTAATAGATATAGTAATAGTACTAAAAACGACCAATATTTCTAGTAAGCGTATTTAAAGCGTAATAGATATAGTAATAGTATTAAAACAACCAATATTTCTAGTAAGCGTAATAGATATAGTAATAGTATTAAAACAACCAATATTTCTAGTAAGCGTTTTTAAAGCATACTAGATATAGTTTTTTTTTTATTTTAATTAACTCTAATGTAGGCTATCATTACATAAATATATTTCCAAGATTTTTGACAGGTAGTAGGCATAAATGTAATTAATTTTAAAGCATACTAGATATAGTTTTTTTTTTATTTTAATTAACTCTAATGTATGCTATCATTACATAAATATATTTCCAAGATTTTTGACAGGTAGTAGGCATAAATGTAATTAATTTCCAAAATTAATTAGATGGCGAGCGTTTCCAAAGCGTGTGGATAACATTTTGATAGGTCGTATGCAGTTACTCAACAACCAACTATTTTGATTTTAATGACTGCAATAAAACTTCTGACTAAAATTTATTACGCTTATATATATGTTATGTGAATTCCAAACTTGGCCAAGCAGAAAACACCTAAGGGTTCCACAGATCTTAAACTTCTCAAACATCTTAAATTTTGATAAAATCCCTTCCAAAACTCAGTGCCATCACCAGATCTTAAATTAGGTTACTGGTGATGGCATTGAGTTTGGAAGGATTTTTTCAAAACTGAATTTTATTTGTTCAAAGGCTTCTTCAAAGTCTAAGACCCACAGATGCTTTGGTCATAGATCTGAGTATAGAGGGTACAATTTTGGTATGCAGGTTAGTGAAAAGAAGGGCATAATGGTTTTTTTTTATAAATTGAGTTGATAATGTTTTTGCAGGAAAAACAGCTATTGAAAGTAAGTTGAATTAGAAGCAGAAGAACAATATGAACAAATAGTGCAATAAACAAAACCAGCAGGCGGAGAAATGATGACTGTCACAGCATGGAAATAAAGTGGATTAACTGTGACAACATGATGTTGTATTTTATATTTGTTGCTTATTTGGTTTCAGCGTTACACTTGATGTTTGAATGTGTGTATTTAGTTAATGTCTGTTTGAACTTAATGACTGAGACTTTAATGAAATGAATTCAACAAACCGGCCTGTATAAGTAGTAACAGTATTAAAAACAACCAATATTTGTTTACTTTGAATTAATAAGTACAAAGTAAAAACTGGTGACATTATTGACATCTAACTAGGCGAACAAACTACTGTATCAATCTCCATTACGAATAGTTGTAGGCTTTTCCCCGGGCCTCTAGTAATCATCCAGGGACTCATTACGAAGCAGTTGATTTGGTTGTACAAGTGGCAATGTATTACCCTCATGAGAGAAAGTTACCGTACTAAATTCCTCATCGACCTTGCCATACGAATGCCTATAATTCTTGGGTGGAGTCATGAGGACAACATGCTTTTTTTTATCCAGCGGATCTTGAACATAAAACACATGGCATGCTTTTTTAATCCAATATGAACGGATCATCATTGTGGCCAAATTTGTTTAGGTCGACCGACGTGTAACCAAGAATATCATGTTTGACATATTTACGGTCAACCCATCGGCACATGAATGAGTCTGAGTTCGTTTAGTATGATAATCTAGGACCCATATCTCTTGCAAAACCCCAAAATAAAAGTTTTGTCCATAGGTCACCACGTCTTGATGGAACTTATGTTTTAGACCGACGCATCGAATTAATTTGTGGGTGATAAATATATTTTTTGGTCTCAACCAAGGGCGGATGGCTTGAAGGCCAAGTCATGCTAGACTAGTATAAATATATGTTTTTAGTCATTTGTCTAGTATGAGTGAGTGTATTGTGTATGTGAGAGATCTAGGGTTTTATCCCTTTGAGAGAGTCTCCTCCTCCAGGATGAGCTCTCCTGGAGGCGGCTGATATTTCTTAATTGATTGTATGTATGAATGTATGTATGAGTGATTCATATTTATGAGAATCATTCGGCCAGTATTTCATACTACCATTTCTATCTTGTTTGTGTTTTGATTACAATTGTTCATCATATTACTGATTGTTAATCAAATCAGGCTCTCTCCCAATACACCTCATCCGTCCAAATATCATTCAAGAGTGAATTTGAGTGAGATTCGATCCTAACCCTAGATCCGAGCGCCACACAATGATTGATACCGACTATTCACGCTTTCGCATCGGGGCTCGGTTTTTATCAATTGGTATCAGAGCGGGGTTACCGAATCGTTTAGACTAACCACTGAACTGATTCATTTCGCTCTTGAATCCACCATGGATGTTAAACGATGAAGTTCGTTGAAACTATTTTTGGGGGTTTTGAATTTTTTTGATGATTTGGAGAAAATTTTATGGATTGTTGTTTGGATTGATGATTAGTTCGGAGATCCAACATCAATTTCATGTTTGTTTGGTCAGAACGGTCCAGATCAGATGTAACAGTGTTATTTGGCTCGTTTTGGGGCAACTCTGTTCATTTGATGATTTTTCCAGATCTGAAAAGGTTGTGGATAAAGATAGATTTCTTTTGCTTATTTAGAGATGACCTGGATACTGCTCATCGATTCTTTTCAGATTTCGGAACTACTTTTTCGATCTGAAAGAATTAGGGTTTTTGTTTGCTCGATATTGATTTTGATAAGTGTGCTGCACAAACAGGATATGGTATGTTGGAAAACGTTGCCGTTGGTACAAACTAATATGAAGAAGGTACAAGTCAAGAATGAACAGGTACTAAAGGCAATATTATCATTGTTTGTTGTAGAAAATGCAAAGCGAATATTCAAGCAGGCTCTGCAAGGGAAAATCAGTGATTGATGATGCAGAAATGAATTTTTGATGTACCGGGCACACAATGAACATATAAAATTGATCTCGAGTAATGATAATGGTTAAGTGTTGCTCAGGGAACAGTTTGTGTTTTGCCCAAGCACAACTTTTGGTTCGGGAACACTTTATCTCGGGCACATCATGTTCCAGTGTCGAGTAACCCCTTTGCATATCCTTGGTCTTCTCAAGAAAACTATCTTTAAGTCCCAAGCACACTTTGTGCTAGTGAAGTGCTTCCGAGCACACTTTGTGATAGTGAAAAAATGAAAAATCACAAGTGTTTTGCTTTCCGGGCACACTTTGTGCTAGGAAAGTGCTTCCGAGCACACTTTGTGATAGTGAAAAAATTGAAAAGTCACAAGTGTTTTGCTTTCCGGGTAAACTTTGTGCTAGGAAAGTACTTCGGGCACACTTTGTGCTAGGAAAGTGCTTCCAAGCACACTTTGTGCTAGTGCAAAAATTGAAATATCACAAGTGTTTTCCCTTCCGGGTACACTTTGTGCTAGGAAAGTACTCCGGGCACACTTTGTGCTAGTGAAGAGCTCCCAAGCAGACTTTGTGCTAAGAAAGTGTTCCCAAGCACACTGTGTGCTAGGAAACAGAGTTTGTGAAACATTTCAAGGTTTTGAAGAAACTTTTGAGATTTTTGGTACCGTTGACCGTTTGACCTAGCTGTTCTCTATGGAAGATATATACTCAGGGGTATTTTGGTAATTTTTCTCCAATCATCAACAAGCTTATGGAATTCAAACCTCATCCAATTTCACGAATTCATAAAAAGCTATACAAGAACAAGTGTTGACCAAGCTTACTGATTTAATCACTTTTAGTGTCAACCAACATATGAATATGTTTATTTTCAGATTTTTCAATCTTGATAAGGATGGTCAAGATTGTTTCACCCACACTTGATTTGAAGACACATTCTTTAAAGATAATTGCAACGAAATTGGGGGAGTAAAAATCTTTGAATTTCATTGCAAATGGAAGTTTCAAATCAAGTAAAAGACTCAATATAAGGAAAAGCTGATCAAGATCAATAATCCAAGGTTTTTTTTTTCAAAGATGTTTCATCATTTGTAAGTTTTTAGATTTCCTAGTACGGATGAGAAGATAGAGTCATCTTGAGCAACAATGTTGAAAGGATGATCAGTAGAGTTTAACCTCTTACGAAATAGTCACTTGAACTGTTAAGAACGGGTTACGGTTGACTTGAATGCTATCTTAATTCAGTGAATGGTTTGAAGATGATTAACAAGTGAAGAGATAAATTTGAAGAATTGAAGATTATTTTATGATCACATTGAGTTTATTTCTTTTTGTGATAACCTTGTTAACTGAAGTTGATCTTTGAAGTTCAAAGCCTCGTTCATATGCCCATACAATTATATCCTGAAGTGGTAGAAGAGTGATAATTCGAAATGAACAATGGGAGAAGCTTAACGTGAGGGGGAGAATTTCAACGAAAGACAACGAGTTTTGAGGTGATCATGGAAGAAATTCGATGGCATCGGTCTAAGGGGGAGATTGTCAAAACTTATGTTAAAATATATTATTTGGTCTCAACCAAGGGTGGATGGTTGGAAGACCAAGTCATGCTAGACTATTATAAATAAATGTTTTTAATCATTTTTCTAGTATGAGTGAGTGTATTGTGTATGTGTGAGATCTAGGGTTTTATCCCTTTGAGAGAGTCTCCTCCTCCAGGATGAGCTCTCCTAGAGGTGGCTGATATTTCTTAATCGATTATATGTATGAATGTATGTATGTGTGATTCATCTTTTTGAGAATCATTCGGCTAGTATTTCATACTACCATTTCTATCTTGGTTGTGTTTTCATTACAATTGTTCATCCTATTATTGATTGTTAATCAAATCAGACTCTATCCCAATACACCTCATCCGTCCAAACATCTTTATAGAGTGAATCTGAGTGAGATTCGATCCTAACCCTAGATCCGAGCTCCACACAATGATTAATAACGATTATTCACGCTTCCGCACCGGGTCTCGGTTTTTATCACGTCTTTTTTGATTTGCATGTCATCCGCCTCTACACCAACCCCGTTGTTATGGTAAACTCTACCATCATGAGATTTTGTACGAAATTCAAAACCGTTGATGTCGTATGAGTCGTATTTGTATACGTTGCGGTGTGCTCCATGTGCACTCCACTTTACGGTTTCCGATATAGAACCTGGGGAGCTCGCTAGCTCTCTTTCAACCTGAATTTCATTACAAGGATTAGATTCTTCACCTACATTGCAGAAACTATAAAAGATTTTTATAAATTATAGAAGGATTAATAAATTGATCTACCTTGTCGCGTAACCAGTCACCAAACTTTAAAGTATGCTCCTTCTCCAGCAATTCTTGTCGTTTACCAGGCATTTGGTTTTTCAAAGAGGTCTTGTTTTTTCTATAAGTCGGAGTATAATATATTGCGAATTAACATATATATATATATATATATATATATATATATATATATATATATATATATATATATATATAATTTAGAGTATATATGTTAGTAATACTTACTCGATATACGGCGCTATTTCAGGCGTGTTCTGCAGCACATAGAAATGTGCTCTCTTGAAGAGATCAGGAGAAACTTCAACTGATTTATCGCCTGCGACAAGCATTTTCTCCCCATTATCATCATGCTTATCATGTGGAATACCAACAGTACTCTTGATTTTTTTTTGGTATTCGCTGAGAAACTCGATTGTTTCTTCCGCAATGTTCTCCTCAGCAATGCACCCTTCTGGATAAGTTTTGTTTCGCGCATCCCCTTTGATAACCTTCATACACCTTTTAAAGGGATACATCCAACGAAAGCATGGTGGCTCACATAATTTTATCTCTCTGACAAGGTGCACGGTTAAGTGAACCATGACATCAACCATCATGACCACCTGTACCCACCACCACACAACACACCTCCACCACCACCGACCTCCGCCACCACCACCCACTACCCACCACCACCACACATCCGCCACTACGAACCACCACACCTCCGCCACCGTCCACCACCATCATGACCACCTGAACCCACCACCACCCACTAATATTATATATATATATAAAAATTTATATACTGTACAATAATAACTAACCGTACGATTAAAATTTAAAATCACGTGCCTCAGCTTCTTTTAAAAGGGTCAAATAATTACCCCCTAACGGCGATAATTATTCCCAAAATTCAATTGTGAAGCAATATTCCTTAAAACCGTCGTAAGTCAATATTCCTTAAAACCGTCGACGATTCGTTTCTACTGTGAAGCACAAGCAGGAGCACAAGCATAAGGAGAAAATGAAGAACCCTAACTCATCTACTTCTAGAACGGAACCAAGGACGAAGAAAAAGCACGATAGGTCTCAGAATAAAGATGGAACAGGCGTTGATTTATGATTTTTTAGCATTTTAGGTTTAATTATTCTTAAAATGTAACCGTTGTGAAGTTAAGCATCAGTGTAACACCCCGTAGCCGCAGCGGAAACGTAAACGGGATGCGACAGACACCTCTGATATCAACCGCATTGTTTATAAAGAAAACTGAATGCATTAATATACTTCAAATTACATTATCTGGTATTTCATTACCGTCTAGGTGATACACACATCATACAATACGATACATAATTCTATTTATTATAATGTACCCTAACATTCAGCACGCAAATCTTACACACATCAAGCACTTAGCACGTAAGCAATTACTTCATCTTAGTTATACCTGAAAAGCATGTGAGAAAACGGGTCAACTACGAATAGTTGGTGAGTTTCACTAATTTAAGTAGTCGATGACAAATCATTATAGCAAACATATATTAGCGATGTAATTATGCTGAGCCCACCAGTGAAACCTCTGTTAACCCAAAGACACATCCAATAACCTCTGGGGACACTATTAACCCAGAAACACATTTAATAACCTCTGGGGACACTATTAACCCAGAAACACATCTAATAACCTCTGGGGACACTGTTAACCCAGAAACACATTTAATAACCTCTGGGGACACTGTTAACCAGAAACACATTTAATAACCTCTGGGGACACTGTTAACCCAGAAATACATTCAATAACCTCTGGGGACACTGTTAACCCAGAAATACATTTAATAGCCTCTGGGGACACTGTTAACCCAGAAATACATTTAATAACCTCTAGGGACACTGTTAACCCAAAACACTGTTTCGGGCCTTACAATATTAGCAACTCAGACAATTACCATCTTAATACATTACCGTACGATTCCCGTACAATAAATATTATATAATACATTCATTTCCATGCGATCGGCATGTACTTAAACACTTTGATAAAAACATGCTTTCCGCCCCGGGAAAATATTTAAAACAGTTCAATAAAATGGAGCTCGTGAAACTCACCTTAGCACATGCAAGCAGGTAACAACAATCATTATCAATTAACACGTCCAATCTGTAATATGATCCCTACGATCGTTATTATACAATTATTGTTTATATAATCTTTAACCTTATCAATCGGTACATCTGGGGACACTGTTAACCCAGTACTGTACCTGTTCCGGGGGCCATGTTAACCCAGAAATACTTCTCCGGACTCAGATTGTGATGTCGTTTAGAGTTCTATGGTCACAATTTCTATTAGTCGTTTTCTCGTTTTGCGTGCCTAGCACGAATATCCGTTTTATGTTTCAAAAATGAGTTTGGTCACACACGACCCGAAAATAGTGGTTGTATGATAATTTAATTTAAAATGTGAAATTATAGCTCGGTTTAGACGTCCCGATTGGCCGCGGGACTCGTTTCCGTCTTTGGCGTACCGGAAACCGTTAAAATCGGTTAAAAATACCCAAATCATCCGACTTATTTTCGGATGATTCATTTTTACTTGTTTAACTCAATTATATGAAAATAGTCCATTTTTATTGTTTTTATACACCAGTCAGCTCGCTTAAGCGAGCTTCACCGGTTTACGCGTTTTAACTTTAAAAGTTTGATAATCAGCACGATTAATTATCCGTTTACTCTCGGATCTTGAAATTTTGGACAAATCACTTTTTAATAGTGGGGAATTTTATAAAAATATTTCCAGAATTAATTCTTATATTTAAAATTTATTTATCTATTTTTAAACATCATTTAAACACTAAATATGTCGTAAATACCAAACGACCTTAGAAAAATCCCAAATTTTTCCTGGATGTCCCCTGCCATCCACATAGTCCCCTGTAATTTTTCCAGAACCAAAATCTTTTTTTACATGCCCTTTTTCTAAAACCGAGCTAGAAATCCCTAGAACTCGTTTAACCGAAAAGCCTACTTAGACTTCTCCAACGGACCTCAAATTTTGTGTGTGACTTATACATGATATGAAAAGCTTATCTGAAATTTTTCAGAATTTTTCATGATATTTATCTATTTTTCACCATTTTTGGCCAAAACCGAGCATTAAATTCACCAAATATTCATCCTTTATCCAAAAATTACCAAAAACTCACAGAACTCATCTTTTCATGTGTTTAACACCTCTGTAAAATTTCATGACCTAACTCTAAAGCATAAACAATCTGTCCAAATTTCCCAAAACCGAACATAACCGAATATACCTTTCGTTTTCCGCCACTACAAGCTACAAACTCATCTTTCCGCCTTATCTACCACTAAATACAGAGCCTACAAACAACATACCACAATACCAAGCAAGTTACACTCGCGATCAAACCATTTCTTTCATGGTTAAGGTTATGATACTAAAAACAAAAATTTAACCGTAAAAATTCGTTTTTGATTCATTTAACTCATTTCTTGGACCAAGATCCCTTGTATAACCCGTATACATCACTTGATCATGCAAGAATCGGTTTTCATCTTTGAAACCTCATTTTCTTGCAAACAAACTCAAGAAACGAAGATGGAAACGTGATTAACTCGATTCTTTACCTTGTTTTCTTGCTATTATCTCGGTTTTTGGATCATGATCTTGAGAGGATTGATGAATCTTTGAGAGAGTTGATTGAAAAAAGAAAAAAAAAAGAAAATAAGGGCCATGGAGGCCGATCGGAAATGTTAATGGGGTGGGGTGGGACCCACAAGTTCATTCTTGGCCACAAACTTGGATTTCCGAAATTTGGATAATGTTTTGGATAATCTGGTTCAGTTCGTTTCTCGGTTAAATGTTTAATTCGGCTTAAAACGAGGCTAAAACGGTCGTTTTTGGTCTAAAAATTGAAATTTATATAAAACCGATTTAAAAACTTAATCCATGACATTTATTAACTTAAAACGTCATATTATTAGTTATTACGCATCTTTTTCGGCTTGATCGATCGTCTCTTGCTCGGTTTGGTATTAAAGGTTTCGTTTAACGTACCGACGTACTATTAAATCGAAATCCTTTTTCTGTGCTTTAATCCACTTATCCCGAAGCTTTAATACTTCGTAACATCACTAAATATCATATATCTCGTCTATAATTGAACCCTCGATTCATTCGGGTTTCAATAACTATCGATCGTTTGATCGAATATTCAATACGGTGAATTATATAGTCACGTACAATCAATACAATGAACCATGTATTCTCGTATAATTACCATGGTAACTCTTGTACCCGACATTACATATGACGTAACTAACGTCTACCGGTTAGGGTATACCTGGTTTCGTCGGAATCGTTACATTCTCCCCCCGTTAAGAAATTTCGTCCTCGAAATTTTACACGCCCACTATCTCCTTTCGAGAGAAAGGTGGGGGGTTTTTCCTTCAGAATTCACCCTCGCGTTACCAAGTATAATCTGGTCCTCGCTGTGAATTTCCACTTAATCTTAATTAATAACGCTTGGTATGTCCAAACTGTTTAGTTTTCCCGTCTACTATCTCTACGGAATTCGTTATGATATCAAACATGTCTTCTATGAGTACCTCTATTACTAGTACTTTCTTTGCCTCATCGCTTAGGCACTTTTCAATCCGTATACATGGCAAAATATCATGTATAGTACTTAGCCCCCGGAATACTTTAATCAATAAACTAAGTGACCAATCATGGAGATAATCTCATGAGGCCCAATATATTAAGGAGCTATTTTCGGTTTTGGCAAACCTCATATCACCTTTCTAAGGTGATGCCTTTAAAAATGCCTTGTCACCTCTTTCCGATGACAATGGTTTCCTATGAATGTTAGCATAAATCCTTTGCCAATCTCGCGATGCTTTCAACTCATCTTAAATATTATAAATCCGATTGGTTGTTTCTCGAATCAATTCAAATCTTATGGCTTGATTGACGCCCATTTTCAATTTACAAATTGGTGATAATTACTTCACCCATTGAAAGCTTCAAGCTCTCGATGCTTCCTTCCCCGCCTTCCAATAATGGAAGTAGGATGACTATTTTGATCTGAGATCATTGAAAATGGTACTCCACGACGAGATACCATTTCACCATCAGGAATTTGGGCAAGAATTCATTGTAATATATATTCCCACTATCATTGGCGAATTTTCTGTCGTCGTGGCGTTCCCTAGGGTTTTCGGTGTGCAGCCTTATCTCTGGCATAACTCAATATTCACCAACACACGTAACCATATCTTTCTCCAAACTCGGCCATTAATAAAAATCCTTTCAGATATCCGTATCATCAATAGTCAAATCCGATCCCGGATGTATGGATTATTTCGATCTATGCACTTCGTCAATGATTAATTCACGAAGGTCATGGAGGGTCGGGATCCAAACCCGATTTTTGAAGTAGAGAATTTAGGTCCACGCGCTGTTCGAAATTCTCCTCATTGTCGTAAGGTTCCTTCTTTTCCAATTGTTCCTCTTTCAACGCCTCACGTTGAGCGACTCGAATCAGGTTCGAAGGTTCGACTGGACTATCATCCCCAGCACTTGCACTCGCAATGGCTTAACCCGATCTTTCTTACTCAAGGCATCGGCTACGACGTTAGCCTTGCCAGGGTGATAACGGATGTCACAGTCATAATCGCTTATCAACTCGACCCATCTTCGTTGCCTCATATTCAGTTCCTTCTAATCAAATATGTGCTGCAAACTATTATGATCGGTGAAGATGGTGCACTTCGTATCGTAGGGATAATGTCTCCACATTTTAAGTGCGAAGATAACCGCTCCCAGTTCTAGGTCGTGAGTAGTGAAATCTTACTCGTGTATTTTTAACTGTCGGGAAGTATAGGCTATGACCTTATTATACTGCGTCAACACGCATCCTAACCCTCTACGCGACGCGTCACAATACGCGACAAAACCATCGTCTCCATTGGGGAGACTTAAAATCGGCGCTTGGCACAATTTTAACGGTTTCTATCTTATTTGGATCTTTGCGTAATCCTTGTTGCTTTACAACATGACCAAGGGATTATGCCTTCTTTATTCAAAATCACATTTCGAAAACTTTGCGTATAGCTCATCTTGCTTTAACACTTCCACAATTTTTCTTAACCGTCGATCGTGCTCTTCATTACGTTGCAAATATATCAAAATATTATCAATGAATGCTATGACAAATTTGTCAAAATAAAGTTTACAGACTCGATTCATGAGTTCTATGAATACTGCCTGCGCATTTGTTAACCCGAAGGGCATAACTAAGAATTCAAAATGGCCGTAGTGAGTCCGAAACGCTGTTGTTGCAACGTCCTCCTCTCGGATTTTTCATTTGGCGATAACTATATCTAAGACCAATTTTCTAAAAACAAATCGCCCTCTGCAGTTGGTTTAACGGATCATTTACTTCGAAGAAGTGAATACCTATTCTTGATCGTCACTTTATTCAATTCTCCCTAATCAACACATATCCTAACACTTCCGTCCTTCATTTCCCAATTAAAACTGGTGCACCCCATGGTGACTAACTGGGTCGTATAAAGTCTTATCCAACAGTTCTTGTAACTGATTGGATAATTCATGCATCTCGGACGGTGCAATTCGGTAGGGTGCTTTAGCAACAGGGCCAGTTTGAGACATTAATTCGATTCTAAATTCGACCTGTCGGTTTGGCGGTAATCCAGGAAGTTTTTCTGGGAAAACTTGTGGAATTCGCGTACCATCGGGATATCTTCTATATGTTTTCTTTTAAATACTTTGGCAATCGCGTTTGTTAAGTATACCACGTCTTCTTGTCGTAAATATTATAACACCTCAAGGTGAGATTAGAGTGGTAACATAATACCGTACACTTTTCTCTGTATGTTATATATTTCTCTGTACCCAACACATATATATTTCTATATATATGTGTTTCTCCTTCTAATCATCTTCTTTTCATATTTGATTTCAGCTTCATGTTGAGTTAGCCAATCCATGTTAACTATCACGTCACAACTTCTTAACTTTACGGGTCGTAGGTCAATAATGAAAGGTTAATCGTTCAGGATAATAGGACAATTCCGAACCATTTAGTTAACCCTTAGGGATTTGCCGTTAGCAAATCTACAGTATAGGGTTCTATAGTTTCACTAATCGGTATCTTTCCAAAGGGTAGGAGGTTAGCAGGAACTAACTTCTATCGAAGACCGTAAAAGTATCACTGAAGCCAATTGATTTAAAACTACAACGTACTTAATACCCCTTTTGGACCATGACGTGCTATATTTGAATTACTCACAAAAGCACGGTTCCTTGCTTGATCAGAGGTTGATGCTTGTCATGAGGTTCATCTTCCACAACACCTTGGTTCAACTTTGGGCAATCTCTCTTGAAACGTTCTGTACTGCCACATTCATAGCAAGTACAACTGTTTGGCATAATTTGATTTCTTCGGATGGATTGTTATTGAAGTTGTTGGGTTCGGAGTGGTTGTACACGAATGGGTTGGGGTTGTCGGTTCACCTGGCTTCGATTGGTTCTACAATTAGGGCATTACGTCCATCTTTACCTCACCTGTGGCCTACTATCACTCGACATTCTTCTTCCTGCCGATAACCATATTTTCCACATTTAGGGAAGGACCCTTCATGCGGTTCATGTTTCACACCAGAACTAGTCTCAGTATAATTCTGGGTTGTAGGACATACCTACTTATTCAAAGGCCTATCTTGCACTATGCCTTTATCACTTCTCTTCAGTAACACTCAACGTCTCACCTAACGTCCTTCCAGTCCACTTCTCATAGAGTCAAATATATCAATGCTGGCTTGTGACACAACCCTTCCAAAGGTTGTATATTTTACAGGATTGACTATACTCCTTATCGATGGAGTTAGTCCCCAATATTGCGCTTACTTCGCTTAGTGTCAGGAGTAATTAGCCATGTTACCAGACATGACAATTCCTTTAAACGATTAGCGCGTTCTAAGTGATCAGCACACAACATTTCTATCTTTCATAGCTCAGTTTCAAATCTTTGAACTCAATTACTCGAATAAAAGTGCTCTAGCACAAGAATTTTAAATCCTGACCATATTATCTGAACAAAAATTTTCTAACTATAATTTTGTACCATCGTGTTCCATCACGATACAACATAATCTCCCAACATATCTGTAGCATATTTCATTACACAATGTTCTAGACTCTTACCAATATCCTTAACCATTTCGATCTTTTCTATCCACTCGCTAATCTATTCCTCCCTTTACCAATAGTAAACCATTAATAATCCCCTTAACACAACCAACAAACACGTCCTTCATACCGGATCTAATTCATTACGACTACCATTCATGTTTAGTTTATAACTAATACTTGTAGTCATAATAGTATTTGGTGTGACATTAACACTCTTAGTAATAACACTAAGAATTGAAATATTCATAATCATGTGATTGCTCGATCTATAATTCTGTGATCACATTTGCATCAACACTAGCAGTGATCTGTGATACGACGTTCGGTATCATCATCTGCTATCTTTGAGCAATCAACTGAATCATATCAATCTCCATCATTGGAGTTACTCTTTTTATGTCATTCTGCCGTACTCATCCCGTACGCAGTAATCAATACTAATCTCACCGTATAACTCGTTACCAGTTCAATCATAACAGCAGGTACACATACACACCAAATATTATCATACATATTACACATACCAGTATCTAGTATATATGTCCCACAAGTATAATAACATATGGACTTAACCTGACGTCGGTTAACTTTTAAATACGCTTCATAACCCTTGTCACCAACTGACATAGAGATCTTTCTCAACAAAGATCAATGTTTAATATGCTTGATTTCAATATCCTTCTGCATGTCAGCATAACCGTTACATGCTCACCGTGAGCACCAAAACGATTACATACCATGGAGTTATAATGTCCGTGTTTATTCGTATATCCGGCATACACAGTATACCTCCTACGAACGAACAACCAACTATGCTATAATGATTCCAACACTTCTTTGTGTATAGGTAATCATTCTATTCAAGCATACATGGGTGTAGACATCTAACGGATGCAAGGATAACATAGGGAGTTGCAAGGTTCAAGGTAATTGCGTAACATGGGTTGCCTTCAAATATTATTATTTTCTATTATGGGAAGCTCTACACTTGCCCAGTCAATGTCCTCAGGCGTTCTAGGTTTGCTAAAATCGGTAATTCTCGATCTGAAGTTGGTCTGTCTCATATGTTTGTGAGTGAGCAATACATATATATATATTTCAATATATTATTTTATTTTATTTTATTTATTTACTCCTTTACCTTAATGGAATAAGAATGGGTTCAGGTACGGATCCGTCTGTACGTGAGGGTCGACGGTTCGGGTGAACATCTGGGGTTATTAGGATATACGGTACCGGTGTTGGTAGGGTAAGGGATTCATCAATTTTGGTTGGGAGTGACGGTTACTAGATAGTTCTGGTTAATGTCAAACGGAAGATCTAACTTGGTACTATCATAATTATGACCCGATAAGTCAGACTCATCATCAACCGATGCTCTTAGACATTTCGGCATCCTCGGTACTTTTATTATTTCATCCCCCGGTTCCTTATCCGGGTCCCATTTCTCAATACATGTACCCACAAGATATGCACGTATATATATATATACACATTAGCACACATAAATAATATTATATACTTTACACATATGTTGCCATTTTTACCTATTAATGTACCCCGTGACTTCCCCTGAATTCCCTCGTGCGGACAAGTCTGTTATTATGTTCCGGACCATAACAACTCACTTGTCCATCCAAGTTCATCCAGACCTCGTCACTATAAATTATTAGTTGATATTCAGATCCTATAATACTTGAGCTACTGGTTATATTTTAGGTATCTTTTTTTCTAAAGACATCCTAATTCTTTTATAACCAATGGATCTGATACCAAGTTCTGTAACACCCCGTAGCCGCAGCGGAAACGTAAACGGGATGCGACAGACACCTCTGATATCAACCGCATTGTTTATAAAGAAAACTGAATGCATTAATATACTTCAAATTACATTATCTTGTATTTCATTACCGTCTAGGTGATACACACATCATACAATACGATACATAATTCTATTTATTATAATGTAACCTAACATTCAGCACGCAAATCTTACACACATCAAGCACTTAGCACGTAAGTAATTACTTCATCTTAGTTATACCTGAAAAGCATGTGAGAAAACGGGTCAACTATGAATAGTTGGTGAGTTTCACTAATTTAAGTAGTCGATGACAAATCATTATAGTAATCATATCTTAGCGATGTAATTATGCTGAGCCCACCAGTGAAACCTCTGTTAACCCAGAGACACATCCAATAACCTCTGGGGACACTGTTAACCCAGAAACACATTTAATAACCTCTGAGGACACTGTTAACCCAGAAACACATCTAATAACCTCTGGGGACACTGTTAACCCAGAAACACATTTAATAACCTCTGGGGACACTGTTAACCTAGAAACACATTTAATAACCTCTGGGGACACTGTTAACCCAGAAATACATTCAATAACCTCTGGGGACACTGTTAACCCAGAAATACATTTAATAGCCTCTGGGGACACTGTTAACCCAGAAATACATTTAATAACCTCTGGGGACACTGTTAACCCAGAACACTGTTTCGGGCCGTACAATATTAGCAACTCAGACAATTACCATCTTAATACATTACCGTACGATTCCCGTACAATAAATATTATATAATACATTCATTTCCATGCGATCGGCATGTACTTAAACACTTTGATAAAAACATGCTTTCCGCCCCGGGAAAATATTTAAAACAGTTCAATAAAAAGGGGCTCGTGAAACTCACCTTAGCTCATGCAAGCAGGTAACAACAATCATTATCAATTAACATGTCCAATCTGTAATATGATCCCTACGATCGTTATTATACAATTATTGTTTATATAATCTTTAACCTTATCAATCGGTACATCTGGGGACACTGTTAACCCAGTACTGTACCTGTTCCGGGGGCAATGTTAACCCAGAAATACTTCTCCGGACTCAGATTGTGATGTCGTTTAGAGTTCTATGGTCACAATTTCTATTAGTCGTTTTCTCGTTTTGCGTGCCTAGCACGAATATCCGTTTTATGTTTCAAAAATGAGTTTGGTCACACACGACCCGAAAATAGTGGTTGTATGATAATTTAATTTAAAATGTGAAATTATAGCTCGGTTTAGACGTCCCGATTGGCCGCGGGACTCGTTTCCGTCTTTGGCGTACCGGAAACCGTTAAAATCGGTTAAAAATACCCAAATCATCCGACTTATTTTCGGATGATTCATTTTTACTTGTTTAACTCAATTATATGAAAATAGTCCATTTTTATGGTTTTTATACACCAGTCAGCTCGCTTAAGCGAGCTTCACCGGTTTACGCGTTTTAACTTTAGAAGTTTGATAATCAGCACGATTAATTATCCGTTTACTCTCGGATCTTGAAATTTTGCACAAATCACTTTTTAATAGTGGGGAATTTTATAAAAATATTTCCAGAATTAATTCTTATATTTAAAATTTATTTATCTATTTTTAAACATTATTTAAACACTAAATATGTCGTAAATACCAAACGACCTTAGAAAAATCCCAAATTTTTCCTGGATGTCCCCTGCCATCCACATAGTCCCCTGTAATTTTTCCACAACCAAAATCTTCTTTTACATGCCCTTTTTCCAAAACCGAGCTAGAAATCCCTAGAACTCGTTTAACCGAAAAGCCTACTTAGACTTCTCCAACGGACCTCAAATTTTGTGTGTGACTTATAAATGATATGAAAAGCTTATCTGAAATTTTCCAGAATTTTTCATGATATTTATCTATTTTTCACCATTTTTGGCCAAAACCGAGCATTAAATTCACCAAATATTCATCCTTTATCCCAAAATTACCAAAAACTCACAAAACTCATCTTTTCATGTGTTTAACACCTCTGTAAAATTTCATGACCTAACTCTAAAGCATAAACAATCTGTCCAAATTTCCCAAAAACCGAACATAACCGAATATACCTTTCGTTTTCCGCCACTACAAGCTACAAACTCATCTTTCCGCCTTATCTACCACTAAATACAAAGCCTACAAACAACATACCATAATACCAAGCAAGTTACACTCGCGATCAAGCCATTTCTTTCATGGTTAAGGTTATGATACTAAAAACAAAGATTTAACCGTAAAAATTCGTTTTTGATTCGTTTAACTCATTTCTTGGACCAAGATCCCTTGTATAACCCGTATACATCACTTGATCATGCAAGAATCGGTTTTCATCTTTGAAACCTCATTTTCTTGCAAACAAACTCAAGAAACGAAGATGGAAACGTGATTAACTCTATTTTTTACCTTGTTTTCTTGCTAATTATCTCGGTTTTTGGATCATGATCTTGAGAGGATTGATGAATCTTTGAGAGAGTTGATTGAAAAAAGAAAAAAAAAGAAAATAAGGGCCATGGAGGCCGATCGGAAATGTTAATGGGGTGGGGTGGGACCCACAAGTTCATTCTTGGCCACAAACTTGGATTTCAGAAATCTGGATAATGTTTTGGATAATCTGGTTCAGTTCGTTTCTCGGTTAAATGTTTAATTCGGCTTAAAACGAGGCTAAAACGGTCGTTTTTGGTCTAAAAATTGAAATTTATATAAAACCGATTTAAAAACTTAATCCATGACATTTATTAACTTAAAACGTCATATTATTAGTTATTACGCATCTTTTTCGGCTTGATCGATCGTCTCTTGCTCGGTTTGGTATTAAAGGTTTCGTTTAACGTACCGACGTACTATTAAATCGAAATCCTTTTTCTGTGCTTTAATCCACTTATCCCGAAGCTTTAATACTTCGTAACATCACTAAATATCATATATCTCGTCTATAATTGAACCCTCGATTCATTCGGGTTTCAATAACTATCGATCGTTTGATCGCATATTCAATACGGTGAATTATATATCCACGTACAATCAATACAATGAACCATGTATTCTCGTATAATTACCATGGTAACTCTTGTACCCGACATTACATATGACGTAACTAACGTCTACCGGTTAGGGTATACCTGGTTTCGTCGGAATCGTTACAATCAGTAATTGAGTTTTGCAAAGCATTTGTTTAAATCATCTTATGTAAAGCTACCATCATGTATTAAAGTGTTTTATAAGCATGTTGTGGTTGTAATACATATCTTTGTTTTTTTAAAATCTATGTGTAATATTAAAGCATGTTATAAGCGTATGCTAAGTGTGTTATGGCTTTAGTATGAAAATTATCAATGTGATGTTTGATAAGATTTTCTGTTCACTTATGATTCGTGTTGTTATCCCCTACCCCATGTTTTATTTTATGTATGTGATTCAGTTGTCGAAAAAAACAAGACTGATAAAGCTAAGCATCTAAACGAGAAGAGAGATGAAAATACAGATAAAAGGAAGACTAAAAAAGTTGCTCCGATGGTAAAAAAGGTTAAAACAAAATATGTTGTGGAAGCAGACTCTAATTCATCCCTTGAAACAAAAATTAACCGGTTGTTGTCAAAGCGGAAAGAGGTGGAACATAACACCTCAGACCCAGACTTTCAGCGTCCGAAAAAGAAAGCCATTAAAGAAAATAAGCCAGCCGAGAGGACTTCAAGAAAACCATTTATTGAATTTGTAGACAAAAAAATTAAGAATAGGTGTGCACCTTATAATACTGTTGATGCAGTTAAGGCAATGACCCTTGCCCAAAAAACTTGTGTAGAAGAAATGGGTTTCGGGTCAATGTTAAGACTTCAAGTAACCCAAACTCCAACAACTTTGGGATATTTGTTGCTCATGAACTATAATAGCCGTTTAAGTGAATTGAACATTGGGTGCAGTGTTATTAAGATAACACCACAAAAAGTACATGAAGTGTTGGGGATACCAACGGGTAAGATTCCTGTTTTAGACAAGAGTAGACCAAGATTGGGGGAAGATGTTACTACAGATTTGTTCAAAAATCAATTCCCGGCTCCAATAATAAGTATAAAGCATGTGACAGAGAAACTGGTCACGGATCAAGGAGTTGGTGAACTGTTTAAGATTAAATTCCTTGTGTTGTTCAACACCCGTATAGGATTTATAACAAAATCAACAACAGTCAATCAACTATTCATCTCTGCAAATGACAAAGTCTCAAATATTCCAAATTTGGACTGGTGCAGCTATGTAATTGACAACCTGAAGATGGCAAAGGAAGAATGGAAGCATGTCAATCAGCAATACAACGGTCCGATCATCTTCCTTGTGATGCTTTACACGCATGAATACCAGATAAAATATGGTCCAGTTGGGACTCCCGTCACAACGCATGCAGTCAACTACATAACAACAACTACTCTTAATAAGATGGAAAAATACTTGGAGAATAATGGTCCTCCCTTAGAAGAAGATGATGGAAATGATGAAGATGAGGTTGCTGTTGCTGTGACATTTAGTGTTGACAGGAAGGGGATTGATGCGGCTGATGCTGATACTGTTCTTGTGACAGTTAGTGCTTCCGGAAAGGGACTCTGCGGCTGCTGCTGCTGCTACTGCTCCTGTGACAGTTAGTGATGCCGGGAAAGTGCTTGATGAGACTGCATGTGGCGGTACATATGGTGATGCATCTGCCGGTAAGTCTGGAGCTGAGAAGAAACAAGAACATGGTGAGAAACTTGCTTTTTTTCTTCTAAAAAACTCACATATCTCTTATTTCTATATGTATTTTATGTAATGCAACATTTATATAACAACATTATATATAATCAAAAACAGATGGTCAAAGTGCATTTGAAACAGATAATGCCGATCAAATAGCTGAACACACACCCAGGATAAATTGAAAATGTTTTTGAATTAACAATAAATATATTTTCCTTTTACAGCCTTGGAATAAGGCAATGGATAAAAAGTTAAAGAAATATGATAAAATTTTCTCATAAATCAACAAATTGGTCCGTCAAGTAAAGGATAGACATCCAACAAATCACAATATCTTTGCTAGATGTTGTGAATATGAAAACAGATTCACTAATAATGTTGCCCCTAAAACACAAGAAACTAACACCATAAAACGCTTATAACTCTTTAATTTAGGTGAGAAAAAAATTATATTTTCTTCTTTCAAGTTTCTCTTTCCCATTTCAAAACTATTTATGTTTAAGTTGAAAGATCTCAATACTTATACAGCTGCAGCAATAGAATCAGTTGATTCAGATGTTGGTGTTGGTGGTCCAGTGGCTGCTCAAAAAGGTATTTGGGCTAAATTAATTATAAGTATAATTAAAACGCTCATAAACGCTTATGTTGTTATTTTAAACTTATTACATCTGTGTGATGCAGTTGATTCAGATGTTGGTGTCGGTGGTCCAGTGGCTACTCAAAAAGGTATTTGGGCTAAATTAATTATAAGTATAATTAAAACGCTCATAATACGCTTATGTTGTTATTTTAAATTTATTACATCTGTGTGATGCAGTTGATTCAGATGTTGGTGTTGGTGGTCTAGTGGTTGCTCAAAAAGGTATTTGGGCTAAATTAATTATAAGTATAATTAAAACGCTCATAAAACACTTATGCTATTATTTTAAACTTACTACATCTGTGTGATGCAGTTGATTCAGATGTTGGTGTTGGTGGTCCAGCGGCTGCTCAAAAAGGTACTTGGGCTAAATTAATTATAAGTATAATTAAAACGCTCATAAAACTTTTATGCTGTTACTTTAAACTTATTACATCTGTGTGATGCAGTTGATTCAGATGTTTTTGTTGGTGATCCAGTGGCTATTCAAAAAGGTATATGTACCAGCTTAATTATAATCACAGTTAAAAACGCTCATAAAACGCTTAGGCTGTTATTTTGAACATATTACATCTTTTGCTGTCGTAAAAAATGATACAAGTGATGCAGGTCAATAAAACAATGTCTCATGCGTAGATATTGATAAAGTTGTTAATACAGTGGTTGAGTGGGCTAAAGAGGGTATTTAATTATTGTTAATACAGTGATTAAGTAAAATGATGTTTTGTGTAAACAACTTGTGTGTCAAGTTGTTATATTAGGATAACATAAAATAATGGAGGTTAGCATATCTAGGAAGATAAAGTTGTAACTTGCAACTAGTTATGCAAGTTGTTTTAATATTATGCAGATTTTATGTTGTAATGTTTTAGTATAAATAGGTGGCTAAAGTGTCTTGTATAAGTGTGGTGGTTTAATCCCTTTAATACAAAAGCAGTTTTGTGACTTTGATTGCCAACAATTATAAATAAATAAAAAGGGGTTGAAGGTATTTAATTATAGTTACAATTATTTTCAGTCAAATTTAAAATGAGTAGTTTTATTTTTAACAGTTGACACCAGTTTGTTAACAAGTGATAACCTCATTACACTGAAATCTCCATATCTTCTGAGAGAGTTTGACGTATCCACTGAAGAAATAATTTCCGAGTATATATTTTTTTGAATTGAATACATTTGGGAGGAGGTCTACAAGTCCACTCACACAGAGTCGTTCAAGGTGATCTTTGAAAGCTACTGTCCTGGCATTTATATAACCACCAATGCAATGGATGAATTCACTAAACTAATGAACTATGAATAAAAGAAAAAATCTGCAGCATCACTGTTCAGATTCTTTGCTTCAAGCACTGTGCTGGTACAAATTAATCTACTCTCTTTGTACTATTATAAAATGCTCAATAAACACTTTAATCATCTGCATTTTAAATATTATACAGACAAGTGACCATTATGTTGAGTCAAGGGGTTACTCAGACAAACAAAGACTGGATGTGTTTTCAGACAACATCGAAAAACAAATGGCAATGTTTGGAATCATATCACTCAAGGAGGTTGCAATAATGCTCGTGCCAATTCTAGAACACGATCATTTCTTTGTGGTTACCTTCAATCTTCAAACAGGAGTGATAGAATTACTTGACAACATTGCAAATCAGGAAATACTAGCTGATGCAAAGTTTAAAAGCTTAGAAGACAAATCAAAAGAAATTAGAATGAATTTTGGAGAAAGATACTGAAAGACTCCTGATATACTGGTAAACATATATACCTCTTATAAAAATTGTCAAAATACTTAAATTGTCAAAATACTTAAATGTTTCTATTTTGTTTAGAGAAACGTCTTTTTCATGTACCTTAAGACAATCAAACACCCCATTACTCAGCAAATCCAAATAACAACAATCAATAGAGTGAAGATGGGATGGAGAACAAAAAATAATGGAATAGATTGTGGTATTTTTGCTATGAGACACATAGAGAAATATGATTGGAAGAGACCATTGGTGTGTAATTTTTGCAAGGAAGGTCATAAACAACAAAAGCCGCTAAAAAGGTTGAGGGCAAAGTATTTGTGCAAAATCCTACTCTCGGATGTAAACCAACACAGAAATACTCTTATCAAGAAAGCACATGTATTCCATGAGAATAACAACACAGTTTTAACCGGAGAAGAGTTGATTACTGAACTTAAGAAAAGGCAACAACCAATTTGAATGATTTCAAAACTGACTGCTATGTATTTTAAGATACTTGTTAAATGTTATGATATAGACTTATGGAGATCTCTAGTATTATGTTACCACTTTGTAATGTAAGTTAATAGTTTACATGTTGAATCCATGTTTTAGCACAAACATACGAATTTTATTATTACTAAAACACACATAAAAAACAAACCATCACTACATCATAAACTCTCATGAAACACCATCACATACTAATCTCTAAGAGACATAAGAAACTTCAACTTCAGTTCCATTGAGCAATTCAGTTCAAGAATTGCCTTGCCCAAAAGTTTTAACTGGTCAAGCTCTCTCTGTCCTACATCAACAATAAACAAAACAACAAGATCTCGGATAGTACTAGTGGGCATTCGAGTAAGAACTTTTGCAATGACATCCCTGGCATCCAATTTTTTGCTAGTCTTTACAAATTCTTCAATAAGAGTTTCCCGACAAGATGTATCTGCCTCGATTGACCCTCAATTTGCCTCCTGAGGACATCTTTGTAGGATGTGGATGATGACGAGCAATCCATTATTAACTAAAAAAACAATTTAAAATTATGTAGGTATATAGGTTTTACAAATGTGGTGTAGGTATATATAACCAAAAGGCTCACGGACCAAACAGTTACTCCGTAATATGTAAGCAAATAGTAGTATCTCTGCAAAAAAAAACAAAAGGGTGTCCCACGCTTGGGAAACGCTCACACTTGTCTCATGTGTTTTTTTTAAACTAGAGATTAATTACATTTATATCACCTGTCAAAATTGGGAAAAATATTTCTATATTATACACTTGTCAAATTAATTTGGGAACTTAATTACAACTATACCTACTCACCTGTCAAAAATCTTGGAAAAATATCTATGTAATGATAGCCTATATTCAAGTTAATTAAAATTTAAAAAACTGATATCTCACGCTTGTATTACGCTTTAAATAAACTATATTTTACTAGATAGGCTACAAATCAACTTAACTACATTAAATTACTGTCTCAACTACCAAAAATTAAATTTTAGGTCTATATATTGTAACATCTAATTTGTTATAAAATAACACTAACATTTTCAAAAAGATAATAAAAATGTATTCTTTTGACAAAACCGTGAAGAACATGGTGAAAGCAAGGATGAATCTTGAGAAAGAGAAAGACGACACTTTGTTGAAGACAGTCGAAGAGATTATGGCTAGACTCACATTTGAAAAATCAAAGACCCTCGACTCATGTAAACTCATGTTGATGGAACCAGACACTGAGTTTAAGGCAAAGGCTGTTGATTATCTGAAACAATAGTCTGCATGCTACGACTCTGTGCATGGGACTCTTGTTGACACCGTAACTATGGTGTCAACCAACATGAGTTTTAAGGAGATGGGGTTGGAGACTGTGGACAAGGCGGAGTAATGGTGATGTTAGATTCTCTCTTTTTGGTTTTTTTGTAATGTATTGTAATTAATGGTACTTTTTGTATGGCATCTGTTGATAAAATGGTAATTATGGATTATCTTAAAATGCTTTCTTAACATGTTTTATGGATCATCTAATGGCTATCTCTTTCTTTGTTAAAAACGCTTGTGATAGCTTATTAAAATATGTTATATATATTTGTTCAAACGAGTCTATTATGCTTGTAACATGCTAATTTACAAAAACATATACAAATATCCTAATACGCTAGTAACACGCTTATACCCTTTAATTTATATTAAAAACCATCTTCTGTCAAAGTGTCTATTTTCAGCCACAAGTTCTCTACCATAAACACTTTGCCAATAAACTATTGGTTCTTAATTAAAAGGGAGGCAAAACTTAAAAAGCTCCACATTGGCTCCAAATATTCAAAAACTCCAAATTATTTAACACTCAAAAAATCAAATTACACTCCAAATTATTAAAAAACTTTTCTGCTCCACAAATCAGACGACACTGAAGGCTACTACAGAAAAAACAATCGAAGATGAAGCTTATAGATCAAACAATCGAAGAAGAACATGTTTTATACTCCGATGAGAAACCCAACCGACGAAGACGCTCAATCAGACAACACTGAAGGCTACTCCAGCGACAAAGCCAACGACGATGATATAGCAACGATGGCTATCGAACCCAGCAACAGTTTGGCTACTACGAAAAAACCAACAAGGGGGTTGACGAGGTTACTTAAGCTACGTACCGATTATGCAAACTCTGGTGGTGTCAGACTGGTAGTGGAGTTTGATAATCTGGGTAGGTTCACTGGCCAAAACAAATCAAAGTTTACAAGTTTTTTAGGGGATGTTGTATGGGAAATTGTTGGCTTGAGACTTTTAAGTTGGAGGGAGGTCACAAAGGAGCTTAGAGATAAACTGTGGGAACAAATAACGGTTATTCTTAAATTTTATTTGTGCATTTTATATTTTGAGAAGTAATTTACCTTTACTGTATTATATTATGCAGAAATATTTTGAGATTGAGGCGTGTCACAGGCCTTCTGTGATGAATCGGCTCGGACACCTTCTTCGGAATTTCCGAAGAAAAATGTATGCCAAATACATTATACCGAACATCGGTAAACCTCTGAAGCTGAAGGCGATACCCAAGGGACACAGACGATGATCAGCCAAAAAGACTGGGATTGCTTTGTTGAGTACACACTATCAGAGAAGTTTCAGGTAAAAATCCTCTACACTATCAGAGAAGTTTATGTTTTTTTTTAATATAATTAAATGTGTGGTTGAAGAAACACTCGGCTTCAACAAAGGGAGCTCGAGCAAACAATGTTTTTGATCATCACATGGGACGAGGGGGTTATACCTACCTTCGAGAGAAACTGGTAATCACCTCACTCTCTAGTTCAATGATTTGTTGGCTATGTGCAGCTGTCTCAACACTTGATTCTTGTACATAAGCGTGTTACTAGCGTATTTAGAATATTTATATATGTTTTTGTACATAAGAGTGTTACAAGTGTAATAGACACGTTTACAAAGTGTTTATTTACTTACAGTAAATCATGAAATCTGACGTTTTATGCTTGTAAGGAATCGGCAGTTTGACATTTGTTTTCTTGAAGGTTGAGCATGAGGAGCAGATCGCCTCCGGAGCCCTGACACTTGGACCGTGCACAGATGCCGTCACATTAGTGCTTGGCAAAGAGAAAAGTGGGTTTTTAAAAGGGATTGGGTACGGATTGACAGCAGGTAAATATTGGGGTGTGAGTCGGGTATAAGGCTCGTTTATAGAACATATTGCCCAACTTGAGTATGAGGCGGTGTAGAGAGATGAAGTGGTGAACAAGTTGTCATCTCTACTTGAATCCATGAATGCTATGATAGCAAGCCGTGAGAGGGAACAGTTAGCATTTGAGGCAAGGTTTAGACATCTCGAAGGAATGTTGCCGCAAATGTTGGCAAGTCAAGTAAGTGACATATGTTATATATAAACATTTAATTAATGCATTCAACATACATAATTGGCACAGTTTTTGTCACAATTCGTAGTTAAATCTTGTTCCCAATCAGGTTGGTTCTTACCATAGTACTAGTGCTGTGGGGCAAAATAAAATGCCAGCACCAGTAAGTATATGACAGTTTCTTTGTTTATTACAAATTTCCATGTGATTTTTCATTTTCCATAACCTAATAAATTAATTTGTAGGCCAGTTCTGCTGGAAACATCTTTACCTCAGGTGAGGTTGTGCGACAAGAATCCCCTCCTCAGGTAACCATTTGACAGTTTGATTGATTTTTTTTAATAATTAACTTTCCATGTGAGTGTGCTTATTTTGCATAAGTTAATTGTAGGCAAAATCTGTGGATAAAATAGTTGTCAAAACGTTACCCTCTCCCCAGATCGCGACATCAGTAAGTATTTGACAATTTCGGTACTTTTTATAATTCGTTTCCAATGTGAGTGTGCTAATTTTCTATTACCGAATTGCAGGCCAAGTCCGTGGATAAAAATGTTGACCAAACGGTAGTCGATCCCCATAGCACCGCATCCTTAAGTATTTGGCAATTTTTGTTTTTATATTTTATAACCTAATAAGTCTAACAATTCCAATTTCTTTTATATTACCAATGAAGACTGTAGAAAACAATGTTGACCAAACATCAACACAACTACACCACACTCCGGATAGTAACGGCTTGAAAAAACCATCAGTAAGTATTTGGCAATTTCAGTTTTCCCTTTAATTGTTGGTAGATTTCGATCCATAAGCTGATTCATTGAATGGTTTTTAGGTAAACCGGAGAAGCCGTAAAAGAAAAATTGATGTATCTACGGATGAAGTTTCCCCACCTCCTGAAATAAAGGTATGTACTGCGCGAAACATTGTTAATTTCCCACCAAGATGACATATCCATGGATATGTACTTATATATTGACTTCGACTAAGCCATCTTAATTTCCCGTGCTTTTTTATAGGTGTATGAGTGTCGTTTGTGTGTGGATGACAAGCGTAACAAGGTGGCATGTGGTAGAGTTCATTAGTCACCCGTTCCACAACAGTTGCATGGAAAAGCAATCCCGGAGGGTTGCTATAAAGTTAGTATTGAAGAAGCCATAAAGGAACAAGCAATTATTTCTTGTGAGGCAGGTGAAATTATGACTGTTGGTAACGCAACTGGTACTTTTGTTGCTTGGCCAGAACACCTGATCTTATGTGACCAGGAGGTTTGTTCCCTTTTAACTTTAAACCTATATGAAAACTTAACCAAACAAATATCTATGTTCAATTTAATTTATTTTAAAAAAATGAACACTTGTGTTCGTTTATGTTCGTTTGTTTATAATCCAAACTAACATAATTGAACAAAAATAAACGAACATAAAAGAACATAAACAAACGTACGCTCATGAACATAAATGAACGAACGGAACATGTGTTCTTGTTCGTTCGTTTAATTAAACGAACACAAATTTTTTGTTCGTGTTCATTCGTTTGTTAAATAAACGAACATAAACAAACTTCCCGTCGAACGGTTCATGAACAGTTCAATGAACATTCGGTTCGTTTGCAGGCCTACTATTTTGTTCTATTCAATTACAAAATATGACATTAATTATAAATATTTATTTTCATATTATGTTGTTCCAGCTACCACCACTCCCTTCCTCAAAAGAACCAGACAGAGCTGGCAAGAAGCCAAAGGCAAAGTACACAACGATAGACAGGGTGACTAAACAGAAGACAAGGAGCAGTGCCAAGAAAACCGACGCCTTAGCTAGTATATAGGTAGTCGTTATTTAGTATTTTGTAATATATTTTTCATATATCTTACAAAAGATGTATACATTTTCTTAAGTGAATATTATTGTTAATATAATTTGTTTCTAATTTTGTTTTGTCATGCTTGCTTACAGCTGTTTTATATTACTGCACAAAAAATAAAAATAATTATATATTGCCTAATTACACACTATTTGGCCACATAGAACACATTAAATAGGTGTGGCCAAAAGTAAAACAATAGCCGCACCTCAAATTAGAAAAACTAGAGTCTGTAAATGACCATTAGCTACAACAAAAATATTGTTGTGTGACGAAAGGATAGCAAAGTTGATGGAGATAACAAATTATGTGTGGCTAAAAGTGTGACATAGCCACACCAAAAACTCGTGATTTTATATATCACCATTACCCACACCATGATTGCTTCGTTTTTGTGTGTGTGACGGAATAATATAAAACGTCATATTAAATAATCACTAAGTATTTAAAATAACCACACTAGCCATTGGCCACACTTTCATCACTTGGTTTTGTTTGCGTGCTGAAACGAGATCAAACGTCATTGAAAAATCACTATATGTGACCAAATGTATGATAATAGCCACACTTTCTATTATAAAAGCATTATGTGTGTCAAACAATAAGACAATGGCCACGCCACAAACTACAAAAGAGTGTTTGAGTGGCAAGTTTACATTTTTAGCCACATTGACAATAACCTCCCGTGTTTGTATTATATGATTGGCCATACAAGACATCACTATGTGTGACAAAAAGTTTGACAATAGCCACACTTTAAATTAGGAAAAGCATTATGTGTGACAAACGGTAAGACAATGGCCACTCCACAAACTACAAAAGAGTGTTTGACTGACAAGTTCACATTTTTAGCCACATTGACAATAACCTCCAGTGTCTATATGATATGATTAGCCACACAATAACTCACTATGTGTGACTAAAAGTTTGACAATAGCCACACTTTAAATTACGAAAAGCATTATGTGTGACAAACGGTAAGACAATAACCACACTATAATCTACAAAGGAGTGTTTGAGTAGCAAGTAAACATTGTTAGCCACTTTTAATGTAATATCTAGTGTCTATATGATATAATTAGCCACACTATTATTAAATTTAATTGGCCATTGCTTTGCTATATCCACACGGTATAGGTCACAATGCACGCTAACACAACCCTATTGGCCACATTATTATAAAATTCATGTGGCTGAAACATGAATTCATGTGGCTCTATACGTGCAATGGTCACTCATAGTAAATAGTCATGTGGCCATTTTCTACCGTTTAGCCACACATGTTGGAGAGGTTTCTTGATGGCCAGCAACTAACGTTTGTACCCTTTAGCCACACTTATAGCCACATATGGCCACTAAAAACTGTGTGTGACCATATCATACCCATAGTGTCAAGACCTTTGGTCACATATGACCAGAACCAAAGTGTGTGTCTAAAGGCCTACGGCCACACTTTTTTCGTGTGACCAAAGGTCAATTTGCATGTAGTGTTAGTTGATCTAATTGTATTAGGATTGTACAGATTTGAATTCGGACTGTAAGGAACTTAGAATCAATCAATTAAAGGTTATAGAGATGATAAGTGTCATTAAATTGATGTTAGGATCGATCGTATTGATCAACTGATCATCAGAATGACTTAAATTGTATTAAATCGGTTATTACAACTGAAATCGATTTTAGTGGGAACTGTTTGGGTTTAAACGTATCAATTTTTGACTATTAGAGTCAAATTTGGACTTGTTTGTGGATGAGTTAAGTGTTTGGATTGGTTTGGTTGTGTTCATAATTGGTTTGCGAGTGTTTTGAGTATTGGTTTGTGTGAATTGGATAAATTTTGGTGTTGTTCGGATTGGTTTGGTAAGGTTTGGATTGAAATAGGATCTAAAAATTTGAAGATAATGATGATGATGAACACATTCATTAATTTCTTGGAGATTATGAGTTCATTCGTTATCATTGTTTAAACTCATTTGTTAGACAGTTAATAGGTTGTCGTAACCGGTTTAACAACCCATTTGCTACACTATTCATCCATTCGTTATACTATTCACTCATTCGTTACTTTCCCACATTCGTTACCTTATTCGTTTAAAACACATTCGTTTCACTGTTGCATATTCGTTCCCTTATTCGTTACTTGACATATTCATTAGTGCTACAGTGTCATTCGTTCCTTATCGTGTTTCTCATTCGATAAACAAATGTTTCTCATTTGTTACTTCACTTTTACATTCTGTCAAGATTCATCCCTTATATTTTTAGATTAACTGTTTCAATCCTTAATTTTCTCAAAATGACAATTTATTATGCCTTACCTTCTCAAAACACTTTTATGCAGCAAATTTTAACTAATGATTCTGATATCGGGTCTCATACTAAATGCTCGAGGCCCAATAATCTGTGTGACTTTCCAACGTGGGATCTAAGGTTTAGAGCTCATCTGGGATCTAGTCATCCTGGATGCATGCAAAGTTTGGAAAATGTGTAAACTCCACTGTTTGTTGATACGCTGGCTAATGGTAATGTTGAAAACCTATTTACCCAAATGACATCTGATGAAAAGAAGGCTTATGAAATTGAGACAGAAGCCTATTCTACTTTAAAAATGGCATTTACTGAGTACATATTTCATCAGTTTAGTCGTATTACACAATGTGATCCATTGTATCAACATTTAAAGTCAAGAAGCATGGGTAATATAAAATTGAGCAAGAAGTCAATGTTATTTTTTCAATTAAAAAACTTTAATCTCATGCCTGGAGAAACTGTAGGACAAGTGTTGATAAGGTTTTGTCAATTGACAGTTGAGATGAACAAATTTACTATGCTCCTAGATGAAACTGATCAAATTGATACTTTAAAGAATGCACTACCCTTTTCCTACTCGACTTATCTAATGGTTCTCACGAAAAAAGGGTTTTTCAGAAGTGAAATGCTATTTGCTATGATGTTTGTGGAAAAAATGGAAGAAAGAGAATTTGAACTGAAGTGTCAAAATTCATCAAAGGGTAATCAAGATCCAACTTTGTATGGTGGGACAACTCCAGTGAGTAAACGTGCATCTACTCCAATTACCACCTTTTATTCTCAAGCAACTCAAGATATTCCTCAAGAAGCTGAATAGAACGTAATGTATCACCAAGTTCTTCTGGTTTTGTTGTTGGTTCATTTCCTAATGTCACACCACTACTTAATGTAAACATGAAGAAAGCAGAAAAACATTTTGCCTTTATGGGAACATTTATGACTTCTTATAAACAATTGGTGGGTGGTCAAGTGGCCAATAGTGATATGACATATGAAAGTATGATCAGGTTGGTCCGGATGATCTTGAGTTGATGGACTTAAAGTGGAATATGGAAAAGATTGTAAGGAAAATCAAGAAGTTCATGCAAAGAACTTGGAAGGATTTGCTTGCTATGAGCAAGAGGATTGATTTTGATAAGTTGAAGGTTAGGTGTTATAATTGTCCTGAATTTGGCCATTTTGCTAAGGAGTTTGATAAACCCGATGAAAGAATAATCTCTT
This sequence comes from Bidens hawaiensis, assembly GCF_021521415.1. Classification (NCBI taxonomy): domain Eukaryota; kingdom Viridiplantae; phylum Streptophyta; class Magnoliopsida; order Asterales; family Asteraceae; genus Bidens; species Bidens hawaiensis. The sequence continues at coordinate 158,136 of NW_027496569.1, read as the reverse complement.
GGTCAAATAACTCAAGATAGAAACTTCAACAACAGGAAGTATATCAACTCTGAGTCCAAGGAGAAACCTAAGGGTGCTAACTCTTCAAAGCCAAGTGGGTCATAAGCAATGATAGCACAAGTGGGGATTGACTAGTCTCAAATATTGTTGGGTAATGTGTCTACCGAGGCGTAGCAAGCTAATGTGGTTATGATTAGTAAGAAAGAAGAGCTTGTGGGTTATGTGGATGAGAATGTGACTGAAGGAAGTGAAGAATCTGAATCCGAGTCAGATGTTTCAAGTTTTGATCAGCAAGATGTTTCAAGGTTAGCACTGAGTCTTATAACTCTATTGATGTTAAATATGAGAATGTTATTTCATCTATTATTGATGAATCTCATAAACAAGAGTGTCTTCATTGTGGTGAATACAAGTCTAAACTTGAATCAATTCGTCACCACAATAAACAATTAGTTTGTGACTTAACTATCATTTGTGATAATTATCGGCAAGTCGTTGCAAGTGATTAAAAACTAACGATAAGATTGATAGCTTGTCCATTAGTAATCATGATATGAAAGCAGAGGTTTCAACTAAACTAAGAATCACTGAAAATCAATTTCAAGATGTTTTGAGATTAAGAACAAAAGCCACCGAGCTAGAAAATAAGGTAAAAAACTGGTTTAGGGGTTGTTGAGATCCCTCCTCCTTTTCATAATGATTATACCAAACGACCAGACACATGAAGTCTAAAAGAAGTGGATATTAATTGTCTGTTAACTATAAATCCTTTTGTGACTATGAATGAGGTTAATAGTATCAAGGAGGAGAAGATTAAACCAGTAGAACCAATAAAAAATGTTAAGAAAAAGTCAACTCCATAATCTCATATTTGGAGCAATTTGGTTTACTCTAAAACTAATAACGGTATGATAGTTGAAGACGTTTTTGAACCATCTGAGATTTACATAGACAAGAATATTCCTTTTGCTAACCATATTCTTTATGAACCACATGACTTTGAGAAAACTAGATTGGTTCAAAATCTTTATGTGTGAGTGGAAAGTCATCTGAAAAGAAGGTTACTTTAGATGAGGATTTAAGGAAGTTTTTAAATCCTGTTTTTAATGAGAAAGTAAAACGGGGTAGGGTTTACAAACACAAAGGGGTAAATCAATACTTTGTTGATGTTGAGTCAAGATTTGACCTAAAATGGTCATATGGAAGATTAGAATCTTCTCAACCTCCTCAGAAATCGCTAAGTATGGAACCGGGCACACCTCTGAACATCCGAGCAAGGTTTTACTTAGCCGGGCATGATATCTTGCCTACCGGGCAAGGTTGTCTTCAAGTAGTCATCTTTAGTGAATTCCCGAGCAAGGTTCACAAGTTAGTGTATACCCGGGCAGAGTTCACTATATCTAGCAAGTTTGTTCTTCATAGCCGAGTAAGGTTTACCCCGGGTAAGCTCTTGGCTAACCAAGCTCATGAAACCAAGTGATTGGAAGACCGTGCAAGGTATTCATCAATAATAGTGGTCCGAGTAAGCTTGATGTGAGTAATGATATATTCCAAGTAACATCGGGCAAGGTTTAACTCTGGCAGAGTACAGTGCTACCGAGCACACTTTGCTAATAAGCTATTTCATAGCAAGGAGTTAAGGGACCATATATAAACAAGGTTGCTCGTAAGATCTTTCTGGGAAAAGTCTGATAAGATCAAGAAGACTGAAGTCTACCAAGTGAAAGTTAAAAGTCTACCCGGTAACTGTTCCCGAACATACTTCAAGGTTATCAAGTCTATCAAGGAAGGCTGAGTACAAAGTCTACTCGGAGAAGACAAAGCCTACCTGGAAGACTTATTTTACACTTAGAATAGCTTTGAATATGTAATTTGAATATGTGCGTTATATTTAGGGTTTCTAGAAGGAATGACAGCTGTAAAAAGAGGTGTCAGACCTATAAAAGGAATATTTATAGCACGCCTCCTAAGAGCGGCTGAATACGAATTGAGAGAGAATATTTGTGAGTGTCAGCTGTTCTTAGAATTGTACAGACACAACTTTCTCATCAAGAAACCCTAGATAGATTATCGTTTGTATGATTAATATTATCTAAATGGAAATCTTTTGAGTGAATCTTGTGTGTTAGTTACCTTTGATTAATTGTTCAGCAACTAAATCATTTGTTATTGATTCCTCCTTTATCAGACGATTTTCTTTCTAAATATAGCAACCCGTCATTAACTCTCTTGTCAACACATTATTGTGTGAGTTATGACTTAATTTGTTAACGATCTACCAAAAATCGGGGACCTGACAGTTGATGAAGTCTTTCCATTGAGTTTGGTGAAACCTGAATTAGTTGAAGGTGTATTTAATTGTAAGACATCTAGACTGATTGAAATTGAGAAAGAATTTGTAAAATATAAGAATGTAAATACTATACTTCAAAAGAAAAATCAATTGAAATTTCAAAAACCAATGATTTTTATGAAGTCATCTGGATTAGATTCACTTCAAAGATTCTTTGAATGTTCTAATTTAGACTTTTACAAGTATAAACACGCAAAAAAATTAGGTAATTCTAATGTATAGGTAGTGACTTTTCAACCTAATGACTCACATGTCACTTTTCACACCCCAACCTAAGGCGGAAATGTCGGGGCGTGAGCAAATTGCTCATAGCTCTCAAGGTACTATCATGCAATAATTTGAAAGGTGACCATATCTATTTAATTTAATAAAATATCCAAATAAAATCAAATACAAAGTTCAACTCATTTAAACAAACATGAAAACAAATCTTAGTCTTGATTATAATTCTTCTAACTTAATTCTTCACATAGTTTTCACCAAATCTTGCAACTAGTTCAAACGATAACCTGCATATGCGTATAAAATAGAAAGGTTTGTCAACAACACATGTTGAGTGAGTAAAACACCGGTTTAAGACACTACAATAATAATGTATAATAAATAAAGAAAAATGCAAATTGTTCCTGTGAGATAAGCAATTTAACCGCATATAAACAAATCACACAAATATAAAGACAGGGCAAAACTGTTGCCATGCGTCGGGCATTGGTTACCAAAGATGAGTTGTTGGTAAAATCGATGCCAGATGAACTGGACGATGGCTACTACGACGGTCATATGATCATACTATAATGAGAATATGTTGGACCTCTACGAAAGGTATTCAAATAAAGCAAGTAAGCGAATAGCAAGTTAGCCATAAACTGATAAACACACAAGGATTAAACAGTTGCGGTTTTGAATACTAGATAATAGATAAATACTGTAATACATATATGTCCCCAAAAGATTTAAAATAAGTAAAAAGGGGAGTGATTACTCACCTTGATGATTAAGCGAGTAAACCGAGAGAATGATTAAACGAGTAAAGTTCTCGTTATAAGTTATCTGACCCAAACAGAACTATACTTATACATAAGAAAATAGAGTCAAAACCAAGAACATGGGCGTTGGAATCAATTGAAACGGATGTATAGAACTCTGGTGATGAGATTTTCAGCAAATAAGCGAGCTGGAACTTACTAGAATCCGAACAGCGAGTTGGGAGTCAGGTTTTGGTCAGTACACTCAAAATTGCAAAAAAAACAAAAAAATCTTCTGGCCCAAAAGCTAATTTTGACCAGAAGATAGAGCAATCGAATAGTCAATCTTGTTGACTATTTTGCCCTTAAACGGGTCGGAGTCCAATTGACATGGTAAATTCCCTCAATCGTATAAATTGATTGAGTATTTTTGTAAAAGAGATAAAATCCTACAATGTTGAAGAAGACAACTTACCCAAATGAGTATTGGAAATAAGAGAAAATCATTGTCAATGAGGTCTTGAAGCTTGAAAGTCAACGACGACTTGAAGAACTTGATTAACCTTGAAGAAACCGACAATGGAGAAGGGAAATTTTGATGGATGGGGGGAATATGGCTGGACTTCAGTAGTTTTTAGGGTTTATATGTGTGTTTTTTTATTAACTATTGAGTATTATAATGCATTTATGAAAAAATCCACTCGATTAGGAAACAAAGTAAACTATTAACGAGAAACTATGGTATAATAACTAACCAAATTCGGTTTGGACAGCAAGAAAACGAATTATTATGTTTTACAACCAATGTTTTGAAGCCCGGACCATGCCGTCCGGTCCGACCGGGACCCGCTACAAAAACCGGGTCGGTTCATGGTATTTTCCCGTTTTCTGAAAATCCGGCCGATTTTACCGGTTTAACGACCGGACCGGTGAACCGGTAAAATGCTTCTTTTTAAGAAAAAAAAATCAAAAAAGATCAATATCCGTCTAAAACAAAATAAAATTTAACATCCTAAGCCTAAGACCAAGAGGTGTGAACCTCGTTTTGCCGCTTAATGGAGAACACAGCGGGTGGTACCGGCGGCGAAAACCATCCGGGAGTTGTTAGGGCAGACCACTTCAATAATTTTCATAAAAAATCCATTTTTTCTAATTATAACCTTAATATAACTAATAACATACTATATGAAGATATTTTGTATTTCTGGAGAATTCTTGCTTTGGGCTCCACCTGTGAACTTTGATGGAAGATTGGAAGAGGCGGACAAGAAGAAGAAGAAGTAGGGAGTGGCCATTTTAGGTCCCGTTTGATCTCTCAGTCTATCTATGTCGTGACCCACACAAATAGTGTTGACAAGAAGGTTAACGACTGGGCTAATTGGAGAAGAATAATAATGTATTAAAGGCAGAATCAATGACACACTAATTGTTGCTTAAAGGACACAATAAAGACACACACACACTTATACTCAAAAGATTTCCATTAATAATAAGTTTGATTACAAAACATAAATCATTAGGTTCTAAGAAAGGAATGTTTTGATTCTAGGCAGAATATCCGTATGAATATATCAGCCACAAATCGTTGTCACTCAATATTTAGGTTATGTGTGTTGCAGGAGGCATGCCCTAGATCATTCTATTCATAGGCCTGCCTCATGACAACTGACATTCCTTCTTGAAACACTAATCATAAATACATATTCAGAAAAACATATTACAAAATATACTAAGTGTAAAATAGGTCTTCGAGTAGACTTTGTGTCTTTTATCATCTTCGAGTAGACCTGGTAACCTTGAAGTGTGCTGGGAATAGTTCTCCGGGCAGACTTTACTTAGAGTGTTTTCCTTAGAAAATACTCACCTAGCAGACTTCAATCTTCCTGACCATAGCAAACTTTGCTCGTTATGATCCTACGAGAAAATTGTTCTTCATGAATCCCTTCAACTATTTGTTAATGAATAACTTATTACGCAAACTAAAGTGTGCTGGTAACACAATTTGACTTGTGCTGGTAGCACTTTAGCTTGCTCAGAGTTGAACCTTTCTAGAGAAAGTCCTTAGAATGTTTCTTGAATAACTTTCCTCAAGCATTCTCAGACTACTGTTTATTAATCAAAGCTTGCTTGATCATCCAAAATACTTGGCTTTATTAGCTTGGTTTAGTCAAGGGTTTGCTAGTAAGAAAACTATGCTCGACCAACACCTTTGCTACGCAAAGTGAACCCTGCTCCGATTATCATTTAGGAAGACTTCAAGAAGATAACTTTGCCCGGAAGGCAAAATACCTTTCTAGGCTTAAGTAAAAGCTTGCTCGGATGTTCAAGTGTGCCCGATGTCCATACTTAGCCATTCTCAGAGAGGTTGCGAAGATTCCAATCTTCCTTTATCCATTTGCATATCCCAACAGCCATTACTATAAACCCTAGGTGGTTATATAATAATACTCTTCTTTGTTTAGTGGGCATGGGTAGCTGAGTTGGGCTGGATTGGGGGAGGGTTAATTTAGATGTAACATTTTTTATATATAAAACAAAATTATATATTACATATATATATGTATATTTAAATTATTTATAATGTCATTCGGGTCAAACACCGGTCCGCCCTCCCGGGTCGGTTCGACCTTTGACCCGGTAAGGCATCCGGGTAGACGTCCGGGCCGGGTCTGTAAACATTGTTTACAACATTAATTTAGATATCTTGGAGCTTAAGTTTCATTAATTTAGTCGAAAATATGCAAAACTAGTCCCTGTACTTCCATAATTTTGACTTCCATAAATGTGATATTTAGCCGGTTTAAGCGATTTTAAAGGTTTTTAAGCATATTTTAACGAGTTTGAAAGTTATATGAATATAAAATAAGTCTAACAAAGTTTAATACTAATAAATATAAGATTTTAATAATTTGAAAGATCCAAAATATATTCCCGAGTCGGGTAAACGAATACGAATTCGAATACGAGAAACCCAAGTTGTTACATCACTGTTGATTTGCCACAAGTGTTTGTGGATATGAGAAATTGTTTCTCATGTGGTGAACCCGGTCATGTTGCAAAGAGATATGAATCTAGGGTAAATTGACTCAGAAACCCTCAGTTAAGGAGCATGTTCCTGTGATTAAGAGTATCTTGAAAAGGCAGCCTCCACAAGTTATGGTTGATGAAACTCAAATTATGTTTAGTGAAATTAACCCTAGGAAGGTTGTGAGGGTTAACTTTGAAAAGACAAGTGTCAATGATAAAGGGTCGAGCTTATTAAACCTCTTTGTAAGAATGTTGATACTGGTGTAATTCGTGATGAGTATTTGAAAAGAAAGTCAAAGGCAACTTTGACTTATTGTCAATTTCATAAAGTACGCTAACATGAGTTAAAAAAATAAATCTAATATGGTCAAGGTCCCTGTTGATGTTCTTCCAGCATGGAACCTTAAGTTATTTATCACTAAAGGAAAACGAGGTTCAACCCAAGACTAGGGCTTGGGCTGCTTTTTTGAACTAATCTTTTACTGGTTTGTGTTGGGTTCATCCAAGACTATTTCAGTAGACAAATGGATTGTGGATAGTGGATGTTCTCGGCATATAACTTGAAATACTAATCTCCTAACACATGTGAAGAATATTCAAGAGGGGTTATGTTGTGTTTGCGGGTAATCAAGGTGGTTTAATTACATAAGGTGAAGTATAGAATGGGAGAATTGCACTCGAGAAGGTTATTTATTGTGACAAAGTAAATCGGAATCTGTTGAGTGTTTCACAGATCTGTAACAAAAAGTATACTACCTTGCTCCCAGATCTGTTGATTGTGTAATTTTCAAACCGGGATTTGTTTTTCCCGAAGACATGGTTGTCAAGCGATCACCTTGATTAAATGATATTTATGTGCTTGACATGGCTTCAATAGTTACTTCCTCATTGTCAGCAACATGTTTTATCTCATAAGGAACTAAGAAAGACACGATCCTTTAGCACAAATGATTTGGTTGATGGTGTTTCATTGAAGAATTATAAGATGATCGATCACTGTGTTTCGTTCAAGAAAAGGAAACAAAATAAGAAGTCACATCCATTGAAAATGATCAACTCTATTGATACTTCTTTAGAACATCTACACGTTGTTTGGTCTTGTGAGTAGATCGAGTAATTCTGAATATCTTTATTGTTTAGTTATTACCGATGACTATTCTCGATTTTCATGGGTATTATTTATGAGCATGAAGGATCAAACATCCGTTCTTGTGCAAAACTTGATCAGCAAGATCGAATCACTTTATAAGTTGAAAGCGAGATGTATCCTAAGTGATCAGCACGAAGTCTATGAATAGCATGATGGAATTTATTATGTATGAAAAGGGGTATTCATCATGATAACAATGCCCAACATGTGCCACAGCAGAACGGTGTTACTGAAAGGAAGAATCATACCATAATCGAAGTGGCTAAAACTGAAACAACTTGGTTTTTCCAAGTTTATATTACCCGACCCGTTTATATGTTCGGAAAATTTTTATCATTTAAAATTATCACGTCTATCGAGTAATCTAATTGTTATAATATTATTGTTTATATAACACATATATGCATAACTTTCAAATTTTGGCAAAAAGTACCCAAGCTAAAACAATGACCACTTTATGTTTCCACCTTCAATCTTCAGGGACTAAAATGGAAACATTATATATTAACATATTATAATTCAATTATCTGGATCCAACCCAATTACGCAGACCGTTTGCCCGTATCCAATTGACCCGTATAATATCTTGTTGCTTAATCCTCGCATTTAAACGCGTAATTGATTATTCCAAATCGTATATATGGTTATAACGAACTCACCGACGTTGTAAATTAGGTAAACACGATCTTATATTATACGAATTGATTACATAACGAAACCCGTCTATGTGTCGTCCTCATTATAGATTGTAATCATCACCACAATACAATTAATCTAGCAGACATCATCCTTATAATCTCGCGAACCTACCCCTATGTTTAATTGATTTGTAACCTTCTGCAAACACCAACCCCATATGTTCCTAGGCCGTTGGTTTCAAACGAGCCGTTCATCATCGATTGGATGTTTAATCAGGTAACTGATTTATGTAAACCGTTTGCGCTTTCATATTTAATGTAAACCCTAACATGAATTAGACTAATCTAACGCGGATTGATCGATTGATAATTCTAGGGTTCTTAAGTATAAGGGGTTATTTCAGTTTCTGTATATATTTTATTATTTTCAGATATTAGACAACTATCTTGTTAGCCCAACTGATTGCTGTGGTGTGTGTTTATCAGGGTGCCGGCCAGGGACGCGAGTTCAAACCCCGGCCAGCCCCTTTTGTTTCTTTATTTTGTTGTTTTGCTATTTTAAGCATATTAATGATTTATAAACTATTTTTAAATTAATATTGATCATCAAATAGACATTATTCTATCAAACTGACGCCTGTAAGCTTTTACGTTTCTTGGAAAATAATCCCGTTATAGATTTTTAATATGTATATATATATAATATAAGCATATTGTTTTTTTTTTTTTTTTTTTTTTTTTTTTCCCAACACTTTAAATTCACTTTTTCTTCTTGTCGTTGAGCATTTTTATATATATATAATATAAGCATATTGTTTTAAATAAACCCTATTAACCCCGACACTTTAAATTCACTTTTTCTTCTTGTCGTTGAGCGTTTTTTTTATAAATTTATTATTGCTATAACATATGTATGTATTATAAATATATTTTAATAGTAACCTTTATTCTTTTATTTAAAACCCGACACTTTAATTCACGTTTCTCATCGTTGATCATCTAGATAAACTTGCTTATTTTTATTTTATATAAATATGTATTTAATAAACTTATTAAATAGATTTTTATTGATAGATTCAAACACATTTTTATTTACATCTTACTATACATTATATCATGGGTAAATTATTGGGAAAATTTATAATTAATAAGACTATTAAAAACAATGACCGTAGAGTTCAATCGTTCAATCCATAATATTATAATCATAAACATAACTTAAATCACATCGAAATCCTAAATTCATTTTACATGTTATCTCATTATTAATTAATTCATAACATTATGTTAATCAGGAATCCTTGACGGTAAATCCCGAAGGGTTCATTATTCTTACATCCTCACTTGTGTTTTGTTCTACTAATCAGGTGATTAATCACTCCCATATTTTACTCGTTTTCTCACGTTTTGGGGACACTTGCGTACCATTTATCAAATTATTTATCTTATTATTTCTCAAACGCAAAATGTGATCTTTGTGTTGTGTATCAATTGAATGATTGTTTATTACTTGTTATTTGCTTACTTGCTTACTTGAATCGCATTCGGAGAGGTCCAACATAATCTCTTTATAGTATGATCATACGACCGTCGTAGTGGCCGGAGCCCGATCGCATTGGCAATGGTTTCACCGACACTCATTACTTGCTTAACACTTTCATTGTTTATACTCACAGATAACAGTTTTGCTTATTTTTTTTACCCTATTATTTATATCATTATATATTATCTATTTGTTTGTGTCAAAACTGGTGAATCTACTCACTCAACATGTGTTGTTGACAAATATATATATTTTGTATGCATTTGCAGGTTATCAGCTTTGTTTTTTAGGAAGATGAAGATCATGTAGAGATGCTTTTTAGGATACTTAATTAATCATTGTTGTAATTTCGTTATACTTGATGTACTTAACTGTAATTGTTTTATTTGAAATTATTAAATAGATAATGAAACTTATAATGTTGCAAGATAGTAACCTTGTGAGCTGTGACAATCAGCTCACGCCCTGACAATTCCGCCTTAGGTTGGGGTGTGACCAAAACTATGCTAGCAGATTCTAAGCTTCCCGTTCATTTTTAGAACAAAGATATGAATACTGCTTGTTTTACTTTGAATCAAGTTCTAAAGGTAAAAAAGCTGAAAAAGACAAGTTATGAGTTGTTTAACAACTGTAAGCCAAATCTTCAGTTTCTTGAACCATTCGGGTGTCCTTGCACAATATTAACGAAAAATGCGGGTAAATTCGAAGAGAAGGTTATTTTCTTGGGTATACATCTCCTACGAAAGGGGTGTTTAATTTCTCTTATGGGTGTGTTGAAGAGTGGTACCATGTTGATTGTCAAAGGTACACCACACCACCCTCTTGCAAGGGACCTGATTTGATGTTTGATGATGATGGTCTATTTGTTTCTTTCACTCCTTTGGTTGAAGTACAATAAGAAGATGTTATGCGTGCTTATCTTGAAGATGAGATATTATCTAAATAGAAAACTTCTCTTTATGTAGATCTAGTTTACCTGATCAACCAGCAGTGTCAGATGATGTTTATGTTTCATCTGACGATGCCGTGAAAATTCTGCATCCACACCATTTGTTGAAACTCATTATGCTTTTGAGATACAAGTTAAATAATCTTCTCAACCTTTGAATGCTGAATCAACGAAAGAAAACGTCACCAATCTACAAGACAACGTTGAAGTTCCTAAGAATCCAACTCTTCGGATTCATTCTTATCATCCTCTGGACAACATCATTGGTGATTTAATTGCGGGAGTTCATACACGAATACAAGTTGCTAATGTATGTGATGATAACTTATTATGTGTGTATGTTGATTTACACGTATCGTGAATCATGAGTATTTTCAATAACACTTGATTTCTATCACAAATTGAACCGATGAGTGTTTCTATGGCACTTCAAGAACCTTCATGGGTAAAGACAATGCAAGAAGAATTGCAACAGTTTGTTCAACTGGGTGTGTGGGATCTCATTGATAAACCGGCTCCGGTAAACAAGGAGATCCCGAAAAATGGGTATTTAAGATCAAGAAGGACGACATTCGGTTATTTTTCGAAACAAAGCAATATTGGTGGTCCAAGGGTTTAATCCGTAAGAATGCATAGATTACACTAAACAGTATACTTCGGTTGCTCGATAGGAGGCTATGCGTATCTTTTTAACTTATGCAGCTTTCAAGAATTTCAAAGTTTATCAAATGGACGTTAAGAGTGTGTTCTTGAATGGGGAAAATCATGAAGAGGTGTATGTGAAACAGCCTACTAGTTTTGAAGATTCCGACTATCCTAAGAGTGTTTACCATTTAAACAAGGCTCTTTATGGTCTTCATCAAGCCCCAAGAGCTTGGTTTAGAACGTTGGCTGACCATCTGATTGATAGTGTCGTCAAGCGAGCGATTGTGCATTGTACTCTCCTTTAAAATATTGTGGAAGATTATCTCCTTCTTTCCAGATATATGTTGATGATATCATTTTCGGTTCGACACGCGACAACTTATGCAGGGAATCTGAGAAGATTATGCAGGCTAAGTTCGAGATGAGCTCGATGGGTGAGATGAATTTCTTCTTGGGGTTGCAGGTTCACCAGTCTCATTCTGTAATTTTCATTCATCATAACAAGTATGTAAATAATGCATTGAGCCGATGCAAGATAGTTGCCGGGAAATTCCCTTCGACGCCTCTTCTCGTGGGTCACAATTTGTCACTGGACAAATTGGAGGAAACCGTATATCCGACTCTTTATCGTTCTATTAATGGTTCTTTAATGTATTTGACTGCATCTCGCCCTGATATAATGTTTTTTGTGTGCTAGGTATCATTAGAGTCTTTGATAGACTCATCTGGCTGCTTTTAAGTGTATTTTCCACTATCTGAGGGGTAATCATGACATCGGGTTATGGTATCCCAAGGATGATAGTATCGATCTTACTGCTTAAACAGATTCTAACTATGGAGGATGCAAGATTAACTTCAAGTTTACCACAACAGGGTATCACTTCTAAGGAAACCGTCTTGTTTCCTGGCAGTGCAATAAGCAGAAAACGGCCTCTACTTCAACCGCCGAAGCCAAGTAAGTGGTAGCCTAATGACCGTCGTTCAAGTCAATCAAAAACCCAATATAAACTAAATAGTTAGAGCAAGTAGGGTATCGTATCACAAGGAGTATGTGGTCAATGTAATTCGTGTACAGATTTAATATTTTGAAGTAACTAGTATTTAGTGCTGATCACACAAGCAATTGAAATGAATTTAGAGAACTAAACGATAAACAAGTAAACGAGTTTTAAGCAGTTAACAAAGCAAATCACACCTGGGAATTCAAGTAAGCAACCTACAGTTATCTCATGCAACCTAACCGATTAATTATAACGATTAACTAAAGACTGATCAATCAGACAAAACCTTAGACATCAATAATCACTTTACACACGGCACTGGTTATCAAACAGTCCTTTCCAGTGTGACTCAGTTAAGGGTAATTGTATGTTTTATTGTATTCAATCTAACCAAATAGTCATATGATCAATTATCTAGCAACTGGTAACAGATCGTTCAGACAAACGTAAACCTAAACCGACCGAACACTCAGAAATACCAAACATCAATAATCATATACCAATCATCAATAATAATACAATAATATTCTTAGTCACATGAGAAAAACTGTAAAGATTACAAACTATACATCCCGGGTGCGATTCTAGGAGATTAACCGAGCCTTGACATCATTAGATCTTCAATACGGATGATATGTATCATGTGTAGGGTCTTGGCAGAAGCTATGGTGGTGAAAATCGCCTCTTTGGTTGCTGGAAATCGCCTCTTGGTCGTCAAAACGAAGTTAGGGTTATTTATGATGAAGAATGAAATATAAACCTAATTTTCCCGTTTGCACCCCCCCATCGCGATACGCGATGGGTTCTTCGCTGGTCAATCGCGTATCGCGATTGACCATCAATTTAAATCCCATCGCGATACGAGATAGGTCCTCAAGCATGCCCATCGCGTATCGCGATGGGCCTGGTCACCAGCAAACTTTATAAAACATCCTCGTTTCGCGTGCAGGACATCCCAGGTCTTCATGCCATGTCACAACAGGTCCAAATTATGTACTTTAACATCTATGACCTGAAATCCAATAATACACGTATGAAGTATCGAAAGTTCTAGAATAAAAAATTAAAACTAATTAATAAACGAACTAAAACAAATACAAATTAACCGACCATCTATCCCCACACTTATCTTTTGTTTGCCCTCAAGCAAACGCTAAAGCAAACATCAACCTCCATCATAGGTATGTAGATTATCGCCATTAATACTAGTAAGGTTTAAGGTCATACCCAGTTTCCTAGACTGACACTTTTTATTGATTGACATCCTATAAATAAAGTTAAGTGCGATACTAAAAACAATAGAGCCGCCCAGACGAGTGTACTTTGTTCCCGGTTAAGGCACACATGCTCATACCCCTCGTAATATAACATCTCTCCTCTCGGTTTAATATATGGACTAGCAAAAGATGTGCCATTATCACTATGCTCTCAGTATCACTCATAAGCAAATATGCATCCATAAAGCTGCTTTGACACAAATGCAAATCAAGAGGTCTTAAAAGGTTGTAACGGGGCCAGGTGTAAGGGTATGGAAGGGAAATATTTAAGTAGCTCAAACGATCCGACCCGGCTTATTACAAAACATCTAAATAAACGAAACTACTATACAAACTGACTGACTTATTATATAACCTCTAAATAAGCAAACTAACATACATATTGATTTCATTTTTTTATATATAAACGAACTACTGAATCCATATCTGAAGATACACAGACATATTTTTGTCTTTTTCCTCAAATTTGTTTTAAGCATAATAACGTGATGCTTAATACTGGAACAAATACAAATACAAAATCAAACACAAATACAATTACAGATAAACCTAGTAAGCCGGATCGTCTCGTAACATAATGTCGGGGTTAAACAAATGAAAAATAAGTCCAAGAAATGTTTTCTAAGGGACCCAACCCCCCGCCCCTCACATTAACCATCCTCATATGTATAATGTATGAGGCCCCAACCCCCCAGTACCCACACTCGCGCTCATCCAGACGAGGCTTAACCTAATTGCCTCTATCACTTTTGCATTTTGCCAACTACGATCCCGTAATTCATGAACATCAATGAAAGCACTCAAATGACATGTGTGTACTATATATTATATGTGTATTATATATATTTGGGTCAACTCACACACGTACCGGAGGAATAGGGTTAACGATATAACCATGTGTACCTGTCCCCGTGACTCGTTATCCCCGCCTAAACGACCCCATTTTCAACTTCTCGTTATAAAAACATTTGTGAGTAAGAATAATGAGAAGCTGAAAAACCAACCATGACCAGAAACCTACGACTTGGCATTAATGGCAATAATTAACTGTTAACAACTTTGGTTTCTGAACACTCTTCGAGGTACTATCGGGCTAAAATTTTCCAAATTTCCCCCATCCCCACACCTGAGGATTACATTGTCCTCAATGTAAGAATACTTAAACATTGTCCTCAAAGTTAAAATAGATAAAACGCTTAATGGCATTTGAGGGACGGGGTTGAAATTGACTTTTTGACTATTAAGCAATTTTAAAATTCGGGGCCCAAATGTGGCGGTTCAACAAACACTTATAAAACTACACTTTTAACATTTAAAGTAATAAAAACAAAATAAATTATGAAACTGAAATCACCTGACATCAACGGGACTGGAGAAGGACCAGTCGGCTCGTGAACTCTCAAAAACACTCGTGTACTCTCGTCTCATCCAAATACCAAACTAACAATCGAACCTACAAAATCTCGAAGCATGTAGAAGCAAGCTTCACACAAGTGTAAGACATAAGTCTTTTAAGAGTTATGAAAATGAAAATTTGTTAATTTTATTTAAACAATTACCGAGCCAAATTAAGTCGTTTCATAATAAATTCTGTTAAATTAGTTAAAAACATTAAAAGACCTAACTCACTTTCGTAGGAATCATAATTGCATTTAGCGTATGCATCAAGCCCTGTAAACCTCCCGGTATCCCAGGAGGACGAGTGGGGTCTCGTCAGAATTTATAGCGAACAACACCCACAAAGTTCGATTACAACAAACTATACAAATAAATCAAACACAACAGCAATCAAAAGATATATAAACTTATACACCCAACGGGTTACCCATACAGTATTCCCACAAATATAATATTAATATAATACAAACCATGAGAATAATAAAAACAAAATAAAGTAAAAAAGGTAACCCAAAAATCTACTACTGTGGCTGATCGTCCAATGTCCTCTAGCAGATCCACAGGCTGCTCCAGTGTGATAATCAATGACTGCGGGAGCGGTACCTGCAAAGAGACAAATAACAAACGAAAATAGTCATCATGGCAGGCCAGATGGGCCCGCATCTCCAGCCTATGTGCTCTAGCCTCCTCCATCTCGGCCCGAACCTCCTGTCGATGGGCTCGAGCCTCCTCCATCTCGGCCCATGCCTCGTCCAATATCTACTACTGCCTCTGAAAGAACATCGCTATGTGACAGGCGGCTGCGGCGGTGGTGGCTGCGAAGATGATGACGCTGATGCCTGTCTCAGCGGATGCTGCTACTGAGGCCGCTCAATGCGCGGGATCCGAATGCGCTGACGATGAGTCATAATCCCCTGCTGCATCGCCACGTCAGCTGCAGTACCCTCAGGTGGTTGTACCTGTGGTCCCTGTCGAACTGGGATGAGCACCGGTGGATCGTCATAAGTACAGATCCAGATCCTCTGAGTATCTGCCAACGAAAACGGCTCTGTAGTCGGGCCCGGAGTGAAGTACCCTACCGGATTTCTATCAAATACGCCCAATCTCTCTGCAATCCTGGTAATATACGGCCCCAATGCTAACTGGGCCGATGCACCATGTAAACTCAAGCCTCGTGCGAAAGATGTAAGGAGCAGCATCGCGATGTTGGCCTCCCTGCTAGTGATCATGGACAGGAGGCACAAAAAATCAAAGTTGCTACACTTATCGCGGCCCGAATGACGGCCAGCGATAATGTAAACAAGGATGCGGTGTAAGTATCGGTGGACGGTTTCCCTGATAGCAGATGCCACCACAGAACTCGAGAAGGCCCCGTCCGCGATCTGCCCCCAAAATTGAGCCAGATCAAGCTCGGTGAGCCAAAACTGTCGGTCCGCCTGCTGATGCTGCGTGTACCGCGAAAGTTCTGTAAGAACTCAGGAGTTCAAACATACTCCTGAGTGTTGAAGCCCGTCGCAACAGCAAAATCAGGGACCGACATCTCATACACATGTCGTCCAAGTGAGAACGTCACAGCATGTGGCTCGTCAAAGTCGGGGACGGTATACGAGAATGTCGAGTTTAACTCGCGTGTGAGCTCGACATATGAAATCGAGTCACACCCGAGTACTGCCCGCCACCGACCCGACATCAATCCCTGGAGTATCGTATCTACCTCCAGAGTAGCTAATAAAACCCAATCAAACGTCCTCATACGCGAAAGCTGCATAACTCTAATCCGCGTGTACCTGGCGTACTCCTCGGACGTAATCCCAAATTGGAGGACCTGATGCGGCGTGTGGCGTCCATCACCCATGATATCCGCACGCTCAACTCCAGAAATAATAGGCACCTCATCACCATCATACCCGTATGGTGCGGGGCCCAGTCCGCTGTCTCTTGCGCTGGGTGCGCGAGGGCTCTGGTGCATCAGACATTTCTGAAAAATCAAACATGCAAATTAGATCTGTCAACGGTCAATATGGCGACGACCGTATAGCATTTCGGTCGCGATCGTCCCACATAACAAAGTAATATTAAAATAATATAAAAATAATAAAATAAAATAAATAAAGACGAAAATTTCGGGGACAATTCAAATCCAGATTAACCAGCCTGAATGGAGATTGAGTACGAGAGATTAATCAATTAACAATTCAAAACCATCATTTTTAAAATAGCAATTTGTCCCCGAGACTTGACAAACAAACACAATGGACACGATCGGACACACAACAAACAACCACTAATTAATAAACTAAAACGAACTAACTTAACTGACAGACTATCTCGAAAAACATGCAAAGCACACAACTAAATTGTGGGCGAGAACGAAGGATGTGACGATTCGGGTTCTGAAATATGAATAAAATATCTTAAAAATATGTTCACTAAAATCATTTATTACCGAACCTACACTATCATTAATGTTATAATAAAATCATGATTTCACATGAACATCAAAAACCCGAGTCATCAGTATGTAATCAATTCAACAAACCAACCCTAACAAAACCTACCCGCCAATTATGACATCTAATTAATAATCAGTTCAACCCGGCAACCAACCCGAACAAACTTCCGAATCCCCCTCCACGAACGCTAACCCAAACTCCTATTTCCGACAACCAAATTCAACAATAATCAGTTCCGAACCCACTAAATAAACCCAACAAACCCGCAAAGTTTCGAATCACTAAACTCAATATGAACCAAAGGAACCGACACAAACAATATAACATTAAATAATTACCTCAATGTCGGATCCGGAATTAGACTAATAATAATAGTGAATAAACGGCGATGGTGGAATGGTGGTGGTGAGCTGTGGTGTGGACGGCAGAGGGGGAAAGTAGCCGGTGAAGCGGATGACGGTGGTGTTATGGTGGTGAGTGAGTAGAGTAGGATGGACGGTGGAGGATGGGTGGTGTTAACATTGTTGGACGGCGGAGGATGGGTGGACAGCGTGGTGGATGGTAGTGATGGAAGGTGAGGAGGGAATGTGATGGTGACGGGGTGAGGAGGGGATGATGGAGGTGATGACGGGAGACGGCGGTGACGGATGGTGCTCGCCGGGGAAGGAAAGAACAGAGGGGAGAACGGGAGGAAAAAGAAGAAAAGAAGAAAAGAAAAAGAAAAGGAAAGGTCATTAAAATAAAAAAATTCTGGGTCAACCCGTGATGGGTCAAAAGGGTGGCGATCGTGCATCGCCGCCCAATTGATTTACAATTAGGGTTTGACCCCATCGCGTATCGCGATGGGTAGTTTATGACGTCATCGCGTATCGCGATGAAGTCATTTGCCAGGGATGCCAACCTACATTGCGATACGCTATGGAGGTAATAACAAGACCATCACGTATCGCAATGGGCTCTGTTACCGAATTAAAATTTTATAAAGATGCAACTTTTGACATCCCGACATTACCCTGCACAAATTTCCAAACTCAAAATACCTTTACGTACCTGGAAAGATGTATATTTTGACCAATGCTTACCGAACTTCTCTATTTTCCCACTCTTCAATGAACTTCCCCACACTTTGCGTTTACTACACAAAACTCGAGACGGCAATTAGTACAAGACTCAATAATATAAAAACAAACTGGACAGACACTTACAAACCCCGGGTTGCCTCCCGTAAGCACTGAATTTAAAGTCTACAGCTCGACAATGCTCGAACTCAGTTATCTAAATAAACCGGTGAAATCACAATGAAATTCACCGATTCCTCATCCAGCTCGTGTATATCCTTCATCTCCAAATATGGCTTCAGTCTGTAGCCATTTACCACTTGTCTCAAATGATCATCAAAATCTTCAATCTCGTACAGACCATGATTCCCGACTCTTACAATCGAATACGGGCCCGTCCACCTACTTGCTAACTTACCCGGGAAGAGCTTCATCCTCGTGTTGTACAACCACACTCGTTGACCAACTTCAAAATTCTTCAACCGGATATTAGCATCATGAACTTTCTTCATCTTTGCCTTGTAAGCAGACGCGCAATCGTATGCCTCGTCTCTCAACTCCTCGATCTCACACAAATCCAATTTTCTCGCCTTACCTGCATCATCAAAATCCATGTTAACCTATTTAGTAGCCCAAAACGCTCTTTATGCAATTTCGACCGATAAATGACAATCCTTTCCATACACAAGTCTATAGGGAGTGGTTCCAATTGGCGTTTTATATGCGGTTCGGTAGGCCCATAGAGCATTGGTTAACTTAGTTGACCAATCCTTTCGGTCCGCCCGAATGATTTTCTGCAAAATTTGTTTAATTTGCCTATTAGAAACCTCCACTTGTCCACTCGTTTGTGGATGGTAAGGAGTTGCTATTCTATGATAAACACCATATCGTTTAAGCAATTTCTCTAATTTAAAATTCTAAAATTAGATCCCCCATCACTTATTATAGTTCTAGGGACTCCAAATCTCAAAAAAATACTACTTTGAACGAAATTGCAAACGACTGTATGATCATTTGTCCTACTGGCTATTGCCTCTACCCATTTAGACACATAGTTAACGGCCACTAGAATATACAAATTACCGTGCGAATTAGGAAACGGGCCCATGAAATCAATCCGCCAAACATCAAAAATATCAACAACTAGGATCGGGTTCAAGGGCATCCCGTCCCTCTTAGAAATGCCCCCGAGTTGTTGACACTTTAAATCGTGTGTCGTAAACTCATGAGCATCCTTAAACAAGGATGGCCAATAGAAACCACTCGTTAAAAGTTTTCGAGCGGTTTTCTGGCCACTAAAATGACCACCACACGCAGACGAATGTGCGTGTTCCAACACTGATCTGATATCCTCCTCAGGTATCCATCGTCTGATCATCTGATCGGCACCAATCATCAACAGGTCCGGATCATCCCAAATATACTGTTTGGCCTGTGAAATCAATTGTTTCTTCTTTCTTCTTGGCCAATGCTCTGTAAATCACCTGAAACTTTAAAATTAACAATATGAGCAAACCAAGGATTTTGTGAAACTGACAAGATATGCTCATCCGGGAAAGACTCGTTAATGGGCCCGTCCAAGTTTCCATCTTCCACAATGATCCAGGACAACTGATCTGCAACAACATTTTCACCCCCTTTCTTGTCCCGAATCTCTAAATCAAATTCCTGTAACAACAAAACCCACCCATCTGATAAGCCTCGGTTTCGCATCCCTTTTGTCCATGAGGTACCTGACAGCAGAATGGTCTGAATATATAATGACTTTACTACCCCAAATATAAGACCGGAATTTATCTAGAGCATATACTACTGCTAGTAACTCCTTCTCGGTTGTGGTATAATTCAACTGAGCATCCGATAGGGTTTTACTTGCATAGTATATAGCAGCAGGTTTCTTGTCAACTCGTTGACCCAAAACAGCCGTGACCGAATAATCGCTTGCATCACACATTATTTCAAAAGGTAAACTCCAATCGAGTGATTGCAAGATCAGGGCCTCGACTAATTTCAATTTCAGAGTATCAAAGGCCTTAGAACTTTCATCGTTAAAATCAAACGGGTTTGGTAATGTCACTAAAACTCGTAATAAACCGTCTATAAAAACCGACATGCCCCAGGAACGATCTAATGCCTTTGACATTGGTGGGATGAGGTAGAGTAGAAATGACTTAGACCTTAGCCCAGTCTACCTCGTTCCCACGACTCGACACAACGTGGCCCAATACAATTCCCTCTTGGGCCATAAAATGGCTCTTTTCCCAACTAAGAACCAAGTTCGTTTCAACACATCTTTTCAAAACTCTTTCAAGCTGATTTAAACATGACTCAAAAGATGTGCCAAAAATAGAAAAATCATTCATAAAGATTTCTAAAGACTCCCCCACCATATCGGAAAAGATACTCATCACGCACCTTTGAAAGGTAGCGGGGGCGTTACATAATCCTAATGGCATTCGCCTAAACGCGAATGTGCCATACGGGCATGTAAACGTAGTCTTCTCCTAATCCTCGGGATGAATAACTATCTGGTTATACCCGTAATACCCATCTAAAAAACAATAAAATTTTTGACCAGATAGCTTTTCAACAATTTGATCGATAAACGGAAGCGGAATATGATCTTTCGATGTTGCCGCGTTCATTTTACGATAATCAATATAAATGCGGCACCCGGTTACCGGCCGAGTGGCGACCTCGTTACCTAAGTCGTCCTTAACGACTTGGATGCCCGCTTTTTTAGGTACTGTCTGAGTCGGGCTCACCCACGTGCTGTCTGATATGGCAAAGATAATGCCAGCATCCAACCACTTCAGCACTTCCTTCTTCACCACTTCCCTCATGTTCGGATTCAACCTCCGCTGAGCATCATGTGCGGGTTTGACAGACGGATCTGTTAAATTTTGTTCATCACAATTGAGGGACTGATTCCCTTCAAATCCGTTATCGTCCACCCGATTACTTCCTTATGCTCAACCAGCACCGCCATCAAAGCATTTTCCTGTTCAACAGATAAGTTAGAAGCTATAATAACAGGAAATGTATTATTCTTACCAAGAAAAGCATATTTTAAATGCTTTGGGAGCTCTTTCAGCTCGACTTTCGGTGCTTCCAGCATTGACGGTTTCAACCCGGTATCGATCTTCTCGGGAAGTGGTTTCACCTGAACTGACCATGGTAGACGGTCTCCTCGCATAGCTGCGATCTCCATTTGTTTCTCCTCCTCTTCCAGTAACCTGTCTGTTTCCACCTGTAACCTGCCAAACAAAAAACATGTCTCCGCTGTGCCATCCGTGCTGACGAGAGAGTCGTAAAGCGGGATGCACTCGTCAATGACGTCGGCCATGAAGCACTCGTCATCAACAGGAGAATTATCTCCACGTGTGAAAACATTAATCCTCAGCTTACGGTTACCAAATGTTATGTCAACAGTACCATTTCTGCAATTAATGTTGGCATTTGCGGTAGCCAAAAATGATAACCGTAGGCTGTTTGGTCCGTTTACCCGAAACATAATCGAGGACCAAAAAGTCTACTGGAAAATAAAAGTCTTCCACCTTAACAATAACATCTGTCAGTATTCCTCGGGGAAGTTTTGGTGTCTGGTCAGCCAAGACAACCGTGGTGGCGGCCGCACGAAGTGGGCCAAAATCATACTTATCGTATAGACTTCCCGGAAGAATACTGATACTAGCTCCAAGATCTAGAAGCGCCCGAGCAATTTTAAAATCACCCACTTGAATGGGTATAATGGGCGTTCCAGAATCTTGTAGTTTTGGTGGAAGTGAACCTGAAAGAATTGCACTCACGTTATCGGTAAAATCAATTTGTTTAGGAATCTTATGACTCCTTTTCTGTGTGTAACTCTTTCAAGTACTTGGGCATAGGCGGGAATTTGTTTTATGGCATCTGAAAGAGGAATGTTAATTTTAACTTACTTAAATGTTCCCATATTTTTTCTTGTTGCGGGCCTCGTTTTGATGCCATCTTCGCCTTCGATGGCGCCAACAAACATCGGGATAGGGAAAGGTTTTCGCCTTCTCCTTGTCCTTAGAGTTGTTGGTGTCATCCTTCGGAACCGATTAATAATATTAATTTTAGTTTCATTTTTATTAGATTCAGTTAATTTTATCGGTTCCGGCTCGTCATCACTGACGAGTTTTGATCAATCTCTTCCACCACCCCCCTCAACCAATGGTGGTGGAACCCCAACTTTATTATCATACTTTTTACAACTACATAAAATACTTACCTGATTGACGTGCTTTTTCGAACTGGAACTGTAGTGGTTCGGGTTTACTGTGGTGTCGCTCGGGAGTTGGCTCGTGTTCTTATGTAACTTTGCCACATCTAAAGCAAGCTAACCAATCTGCTTCATCATTGCCTCTGACGACTTATCCCGTAACTCGAACTGTTGCTTCGTCTCGGTTTTATGATCAGTCATGACTTTCTACAACGCATCAAACTTTGAGTGCACCGACTCATCCGAATTCCCCGAAGACCCTTTCTACTGATCCTGATTACCCGAAGAATTACCACCCCGGTTACAGTTTTCGTTATACCCCCGATTCTGGTTTTACGAATCCTTCTGCTGATAACCTCCTTGGCGGTAATTACCTTGCGACTTTTTCTGGCTCGACTCCTAAAAGTTAGGGTTCAAC
The DNA here is from genome assembly GCF_021521415.1 of Bidens hawaiensis. Classification (NCBI taxonomy): domain Eukaryota; kingdom Viridiplantae; phylum Streptophyta; class Magnoliopsida; order Asterales; family Asteraceae; genus Bidens; species Bidens hawaiensis. The sequence goes on along the minus strand of NW_027496569.1, from coordinate 135,018 downwards.
TGAGAAGACGCGTTCCCGTAGAGAAAGTTTGGGTGATTCCTCAGGCCCGGGTGATATGTGTTTGAATTGAACCCTTGGCCTTTGGAATCCCCATAAGCATAGTTAACCTCCTCGGTACCATACTCCTCATCATCATAAAACTCGGGGCAATTTTCTGCTTTATGCCCGAGCTAACCACAGCCATCACAAATCGGGAATTTAACACCAACTTTCCCGACTTCTTTCTTTTTACCCTTTCTATACCCAGCCAGTTCACGCTCTAACTCAGGAATTCTTTCAGACTCACTCGTAACTGACTTAACTGACCTAGAAGAATTACCACGCCTTCATCTTTCAGCTGCTGCTTCTGCTTTGGAATCTTCACACATAAACTCCAAAAAATCCCAATCATCCTCCTCAGGCTGATTCAGCAACTGACCGTTACACGAGGCCTTAAGATGCTTTCGGTCCTCGTGTGTCAAACCATCAACAAAACACTTTACCAATTCCCACAGATCGATTTGGTGATGTGGGCATTTTCTGATCATATCTTTATACCTGGTAAAGGCCTCGTTAAATAATTCACCCGATAACTGTGAAAAGTTTCGGATCTCCATTCGGGCTTCACTTGTCTTTGATTGCGAATAATACTCGTTTAAAAACAACTGTTGCATCTCAGCCCAGTTCCCAACACTGTGCATTGGTAGGGAGTTAAACCAGTTCATAGCCTTGTCTTTTAATGAAAACTGGAACAACCACAACCGAACTTCATCTTGATCATAAGTACCATCCCCAATCGACCCACAGATAGATGAAAAGTCAGTCAAATGAGAATACGTGTCTTCAGAAGCTATCCCGTGAAAATGAGGTACGATGTTGATGTATGACGGCCGGGACTTAAAAGTCGGTTGTCCCGGCACTCGTTCCTGTGGGACCAACGGGGATGCTCCATCCGAAATTGCCGATTTGAAGCGACTTTTAACACCTTGAACCGGGGCTATATAATTCCTCCTAAGCCCCCCGGGGTTTCCCAAACCACCCCGGTTAACCTGAATACCACGAACTCTTTCGGGCCTTTCCACCCGATTCACTCAATCTCGACCCCTTCCATTTATGTTAACTACTTCAGAACGTCTTCGAATAACTGGCTCTTCTACCTCTTCATCCCCATTATCATCGCCCACTTCTACCGGCTCCATCCTCGTTCTCGGGCTCAACCGCCCGATTTCTCCTAACCCACCAATCTACCTCATCCTCAACTTCAAAACCTTAATTCCCATCGTTATTATTATCCCCCTCTTCTTCATCTTCTGTCGGAATACTTAGTTGAACATCATCATTATTTATCCGAACTCTGCGATTGGGGTTGTTATCTGGAGCTGATGGTCAGGCTTGGTCAAAGTTTAAGTTTAGGTTTTGGTTTAGGTTGCGGTTTCAATGTCGGGTTCTGGAAGCACGAGCTGAGTTATTTTTGGCATTTTGGTTATTTTGTTTGTTTTGTTATTGAAACTTGGTAGATGAGGTATGTTATCGAGGTGAAACATATTGTTTTGTGGGAGTGGGTCGTGATTTTGATTTTGGTTCTGGTTCTGATTTTCATTTTGGTTCTGGTTCTGATTCTGGTTCTGATCTTCCATCTCTGAATTTATGTTCTGAACTCGGTTCTGCCGAGCTAACCTCTCGATTTCGAGCTCGTAAATTAACGGAGACTGTCGTCCCGAATGGCGGGTGCGCATAAACCTGTTATCTGCACAACTAACACAACCCACGTAAAATAAAGAAAAATAAAATTTAAACTAAAAATTGAAAACAAAAATTAAGACTAAAATTTAAATTAAACACCAAAATCATATAACACCAAAAACACTAAGCGCACTAACTCCTCGGCAACGGCGCCATTTTGATGATCGTCGTTCAAGTCAATCAAAAACCCAATTTACACTAAATAGTTAGAGCAAGTAGGGTATCGTATCACAAAGAGTATGTGGTCAATGTAATTCGTGTACAGATTTAATATTATGAAGTAACTAGTATTTATTGTTGATCACACAAGCAATTAAAATGAATTTAGAGAACTAAGCGATAAACAAGTAAATGAGTTTTAAGCAGTTAACAAAGCAAATCACACCCGGGAATTCAAGTAAGCAACCTACAGTTATCTCATGCAACCTAACCGATTAATTATTAACGATTAACAAAAGACTGATCAATCAGACAAAACCTTAGACTTCAACAATCACTTTACACACGGCACTAGTTATCAAACAGTCCTTGCCTGTGTGACTCAGTTAGGGTAATTGTATGTTTTATTGTATTCAATCTAACCAAACAGTCATATGATCAATTATCTAGCAACTGGTAACAGATCGTTCAGACTAACGTAAACCTAAACCGACCGAACACTCAGAAATACCAAACATCAATAATCATATACCAATCATCAATAATAATACAATAATATTCTTAGTCACATGAGAAAAACTGTAAAGATTACAAACTATACATCCCGGATGCGATTCTAGGAGATTAACCGAGCCTTGACATCATTAGATCTTCAATACGGATGATATGTATCATGTGTAGGGTCTTGGCAGAAGCTATGGTGGTGAAAATCGCCTCTTTGGTTGCTGGAAATCGCCTCTTGGTCGTCAAAATGAAGTTAGGGTTTTTTATGATGAAGAATGAAATATAAACCTAATTTTCCCGTCTGCACCCCCCATCGCGATACGCGATGGGGTCTTCGCTGGTCAATCGCGTATCGCGATTGACCATCAATTTAAATCCCATCGTGATACGCGATAGGTCCTCAAGCATGCCCATCGCGTATCGCGATGGGCCTGGTCACCAGCAAACTTTATAAAACTTCCTCGTTTCGCGTGATGGACATCCCAGGTCTTCATGCCATGTCACAACAGGTCCAAATTATGTACTTTAACATCTATGACCTGAAATCCAATAATACACTTATGAAGTATCGAAAGTTATAGAATAAAAAATTAAAACTAATTAATAAACGAACTAAAACAAATACAAATTAACCGACCATCAATCCCCACACTTATCTTTTGCTTGCCCTCAAGCAAACTCTAAAGCAAACATCAACCTCCATCATAGGTATGTAGATTATCGCCATTAATACTAGTAAGGTTTAAGGTCATACCCAGTTTCCCAAACTGACACCTTTTATAGATTGACATCCCACAAATAAAGTTAAGTGCTATACTAAAAACAATAGAGCCGCCCAGACGAGTGTACTTTGTTCCCGGTTAAGGCACACATGCTCATACCCCTCGTAATATAACATCTCTCCTCTCGGTTTAATATATGGACTAGCAAAAGATGTGCCATTATCACTATGCTCTCAGTATCACTCATATGCAAATATGCATCCATAAAGCTGCTTTGACACAAATGCAAATCAGAGGTCTTAAAATGTTGTAACGGGGCCAGGTGTAAGGGTATGGAAGGGAAATATTTAAGTAGCTCAAATGATCAGACCCGGCTTATTACAAAACATCTAAATAAATGAAACTACTATACAAACTGACTGACTTATTATATAACCTCTAAATAAGCAAACTAACATACATATTGATTTCATTTTTTTATATATAAACGAACTACTGAATCCATAACTGAAGATACACAGACATATTTTTGTCTTTTTCCTCAAATTTGTTTTAAGCATAATAACGTGATGCTTAATACTGGAACAAATACAAATACAAAATCAAACACAAATACAATTACAGATAAACCTAGTAAGACGGATCGTCTCGTAACATAATGTCGGGGTTAAACAAATGAAAAATAAGTCCAAGAAATGTTTTCTAAGGGACCCAACCCCCCGCCCCTCACATTAACCAACCTCATATGTATAATGTATGAGGCCCCAACCCCCCAGTACCCACACTCGCGCTCATCCAGACGAGGCTTAACCTAATTGCCTCTATCACTTTTGCATTTTGCCAACTACGATCTCGTAATTCATGAACATCAATGAAAGCACTCAAATGACATGTGTGTACTATATATTATATGTGTATTTGTAACGATTCCGGCAAATTCAGGTATACCCTAGCTGGAATATACTATTTACGTGTTATTCAATACTGAATATATGAATTATAATGTGTTTACACGAGTATATAAGATTCACAGTACGAATTATACTCGAATGAACAGTTAGTCGTATTAGAATTACGATTAACCGATGATCGGTTATTGAAACCCGAACGAATCGGGAATTACATTATAGACGAAGTATATAATGTTTAGTGATGTTTACGAAGTATTAAAGCTTCGGGATAAGTGAATTATGGCACAGAAAAAGGATTTCGATTTATTAGTACGTCGGTACGATAAACGAAACCTTTAACATCAAACCAAGCAAGAGACGATCGATCAAGCCGAAAAAGATGCACAATTACCGACAATACGATGTGTTAAGTCATTTAATGTCATGGGTTAAGTTTTTTTAAAGTTTTTAAATCAGTTTTATATAAATTTAAATTTTAAGCCGAAAAACGACTGTTTTGGACTCGTTTTGAGCGGAATTAAGCATTTAACCGAGAAACGAACTGAACCAGATTATCCACAACATTATCCGGATTGCGTAATCCGAATGTGTGGCCTAGAATGGATGTGTGGGCCCCACCCCACACATAACCTTGGACCGATCGGTCCTTGTACACATACACACACATTACATTTTCTTTTTTCTAAACATCCAACTCCAAAATCCTCTCAACACTCATCTATCTTCATCCAAGTTCTAGATTTCCAACCAAGATTTACAAGGTATAACACATGTTTTAATGCTTGAATCTTGTTTCCAACTTCATGATCTTGAGAAAAGGAGATTTCAAATGTAAAAATGGGTGAAAACCCGAGTTGAAAACCGATTCTCGCATGATCAAGTGATGTATATAAGTTATACAAAGGATCTTGATCCAAGTAATGAGTTAAAAGAGTTTTGAACGAAATTTTACGGTTGAAATCTTGTAAAATAAGTTTCCATGAGAAAGACGGGTGAAAACCCGAGATGAAACCGACTCTTGCATGATCAAGAGATGTATACAAGTTATACAAGGGATCTTGGTCCAAGAAATGAGTAAAAAGAGTCGAGAACGGATTTTTACGGTTTAAAACCTTTGTTTTTATATCAAAATCGAAACCATGAAAGAAATGGCTTGATTGTGGGTATAACTTGCTTGGTGTGGTGTTGATGTGCTTGTAAGTGTTGTATCTAGTGGCTAGCAAAGGCTAGAAACCAAGATCTTTGCGATCTAACGCTAGAAAACACGAGATAGTTCGGTTTTCGTGTGATTTAGTTATTTTGGACAGATTGTGGTAGGCTTAGAGTTGGGTCATGAAATTTCACAGAGATGATCTACACATGAAAATATGAGATCTGTGAATTTTTGGTAATTTTTGGTTAAAGGATGAATATTTGGTGAATTTAATGCTCGGTTTTGGCCAAATATGGTGAAAAATAGCTAAACATCATGAAAAATTCTGGAAAATTTAAGATTATAACATATAAAAGTCACACACAAAATTTGAGCTCAGTTGGAGAAGTCTAAGTGGGCTTTTCGGTAAAACGAGTTCTAGGGCTTTCGAGCTCGGTTTTTGTGAAAATGGCTTGAAAAATGAGTTTTGGGTTCTGGAGAAATTCCAGGGAGTTATGAGGATGTCAGGGATCATCCCGGAAAAATTTGGGATTTTTCTAAAATCGTTTGGTATTTTTGACATATTTAGTGTTTTAATGATGATTAAAAATAGTTAAATAAATGTAAATATAAAAAAATTAAATCTGGAAAATTTTTGTAAAATTTCTTACTGTCAAAATAAGTGTTGTGTAAAATTTCAAGACCCGAGACTAAACGGGTAATTATTTGTGCTAAAAAGAACATAAAAACAAATTTCTAAAGCTTAAAACGTGTAAACCGGCAAAGTTCGCATAAGCGAGCTGACTGGTATATAAAAAAAAACCTAAAAATGGACCGTTTTCATAAAACTAAGTAAATTAAGTAAAAGTAAATCATCCGAAAATAATTCGGATGATTTGGGTAATTTTACCCGATTTTACTGTTTCCGGCACCTAAATGACGGAAACGGGCCCCGCGGCCAAACGGGGTGTCCAAACCGAGCTCTAATTTCATCACTTTAACTAAAATAACAGTCAAACACCATTTTTGAGTCGGGTGTGAACAAACTCATTTTTGAAACTAAAAACGGATATCCGTGCTAGGCACGCAAATCAAGGAAAACATAAAAATGATAATTTTGACCGTCAGACTCTAAGTAATGTCACAATCTGAGTCCTTAGAAGTGTCACGGGGTTAACATTGTCCCCGGATCGAGTACAGTACTGGGTTAACAATGTCCCCAGATGTACCGATTGACACGGATTTAATTTATGGGAATTATATAGTAACGACTAGATATCATATTACAGATCCAGGCTTATAGCAGTTCATTGTATCACGTCCCAACTCACAGAAAGGTGAGTTTTCACGAGCCCCTTTTTACTGAACTGTTTTAAATATTTTTCCGGGGCGGAAAGCATGTCTTTATTAAAGTATTTAAGTACATACCGATCGTATGGAAACACTTGTATATTGATATATATATGGTTTGATGCACAGAATATATAAATTGTTTATCGTGTGGAATTGTTCTGGGGTAACATAGTTCCCAGAGGTTATTATTGTTCTGGGGGTAACATAGTTCCCGGAGGTTATTATTGTTCTGGGGTAACATAGTTCCCAGAGGTTATTATTGTTCTGGGGAAACATAGTTCCCAGAGGTTATTATTGTTCAGGGGTAACATAGTTCCCAGAAGATTAATGAAAATGTTCTGGGGAAACATAGTTCCCAGCATAATTACATTGCTAATAAATGATTATTAAAATGATCTGTCAGTGTTTATTTAAATTAGTGAAACTCACCAACTATTCGTAGTTGACCCGTTTTCTTTACATGTTTTCTAGGTATGCCCAAGTTGGAATGATTGATATGTGCTTAATGATCTGTGCTACTTGTTGGAAGCTTGCTGATCTATATTTTGTAATGAATATATTAATGTCTTATCGGTAAAACATGTGTGTAACACCTAGACAGTAACGAAACTCGCAACAATGTAATATGATATAAATTAATGTAGTGGTATTTTCTTTATAAGCAATGCTGTTGATATCAGATGTGTCAGTTGCATCCCGTTTACGTTTCCGCTGCGGTTACGGGGTGTTACAGAACTTGGTATCAGAGCCATTGGTTATAAAGAATTAGGATGTCTTTAAAAGATACCTAAAATATAACCAGTAGCTCAAGTATTATAGGATCTGAATATCAACTAAATATATATTGTGACGAGATCGGGATGAACTTGGATGGACAAGTGGGTTATTATGGTCCGAAACATAATAACAGACTTGTCTGCACGAGGGAATTCAGGGAAAGTCACGAGGGATTTTAATAGGTAAAATTGGCAACATACGTGCAAATATGTGATAATATTGTTATGTGGTCAAGTTGTATAAGTAAGTGCATATTAATTTGATTATGATTTACACTATGGAAAGAACTATATGTTTGTTAACTTGTGTGCAGGTAAAATGTCAAGAACCCCCAGTGTGTCGATTGAGGAGGACCCGGAGGAGGTCAGCTCCAGGGACTCCGGGAGCCCACTTGTAGCATCTAGCACCGAGCCTTCCGAGGCTAGCTTTAGGAGTTCCGGCCAGTCCTCCCCAGCTAGGATTGCCAGATCCCCGACCCCACCAGCACCACAGGTCGCTCCTGCACCCCATGGATTCGGACCCCGCCTCACGGCGCGGATCAGTATCCCACCTGTCCGACCTATCTCGCCCCCACCTAGACCTGCTACTCGCAGGGGCGAGTCCTCCAGCTCTCGGCCCGAGCCTGCGACTCTACCCGTGTGGGGTCTCCCGAGACAGGAACGGGACGCGGCGGCCTGGCTCCGAACGCTCACCGAACAGGTGAACGAGCACTCTGCCGCCCTGACGGTGGGAGTCCAGAGGAGGATGTACTTGGGTGATTGCATACTGGATCATCAGTATGCGATTGCCCAGCTGAAGAGGGAGTGCTCATACTCCCAATGGATTCTTGACCGGATGGAGAGTCGGGTTCGGGTTATGATAGCTGTGTTAGTGGTGTTGGTGGCGATGTTGGTGGGGTTGGTTTACCACCGTGTTTAGTTGGTTTTGGGTTGGGGTTAGACAGGGACCATTTTTTTGATACTCTGTGTAAGCAGTTAATGGTGATGCTAACATGGAGTGAATCTTGTTTAGTTATAATACAACCACTGGCCCTTAGGGTGGGTCTCTTTTGGGGCATATCAGTATAGATACTTTTGGGTATCATTCAAGCACTGACCCGTTGCGGGTTATGTCGAGATGATGCCGACATAGGCCCTATGTAGGAAAACTTATCTAATGTAATAGTGTCAGGAAAGTAATGTGAACGGATGTTGTGTAATATGTACTAACGTTTATTAATGAATGGAATGTTTGTTGTGTTTTATGATTGGAATTTGTATTGATTATATATATTTTCTTGATGTTGTGTAAAATGGCACCAAAACGTTCAGCCCAATTGTCGGAAGTGGACGTGAGCCGTCTGATTGCTCGCCAGTTGGAGGCGGCGATACCAGATATAGTATCGCGCATCGCCGCCAGTATTAACAACTCGACCAATCCAACCCCTCCGAGCAATCAAACGACCACCAATAATGACGGGGAACGAAATACTAATCCTCCGCAGAATGAAAACACGATTCCGAGTAATGACGCACCGCCTAGGGTGGTTGTTACAGATAGTAATGGCCCTATACCTACGGTGGAGACGAACCGTACGGAACCGATTCGTACATCCAGGGGATGTTCGATCAAGGACTTTATGTTGTGCAAACCTCTTGAGTTTAGCGGGTCTGAAGGACCAAATGGATTAGTTAAATGGATCGAGAAAATAGAATCCGTGGTGAATATCAGCAACTGCCCCGAGGATTGTGTTGTTAAGTATGCTGCCTGCACATTCACGGACCATGCCTTGACATGGTGGAACACCATAGTGCAAACTCGCGGTCAGGCGACGACAAACCGCATGACCTGGACAGAGCTCAAGGCTCTTGTATTGGAACATTTCTGCCCGAGAAACGAATTGCAGAAATTAGAAAATGAATTGTGGAATCTGGAGATGCAGGGGGCGGACCACTTGGGTTATACGAACCGGTTTAATGAGTTGGCGCGGTTTGTACCATGGTTGGTCACCCCGGAGTCGAAGAGGGTGGAGCGTTATATTTGGGGGCTAACTCCAATTGTTAGGAGTATAGTCAATTCTGGGGGACACCAGACGTATGAGGGTGCGGTGACGCAAGCGGGTATCGTAACGTACGATTTCTTAAGGAGCGGGTCACTGAAGGTGGCGGGAGAGTCCGCTGGAGGAAAGCGGGGTACACATGACCATAGGACCCAGGAAAAGCAGCAAGGTAAACGTGCTAGACCCACTGCCCAGAACTACGCCATGACTAGTTCGGGCGGAAGGCAAGAACCGCAGAGGGGAACGTTTCCTAAGTGTGGGAAATGTGGTTACCACCATGGTGGCGTGTGCAAAGAGGTGGTGTGCCACCGGTGTGGCAGGATTGGACACTACGCACCAAATTGTAAGACAAATCTGAACAACCTGAACCGACAACCACAACCTATCCGTGCGCAACCATTTAAGACTCAACCAGCCCGACAGCAGAACCCGCAAGGAAACCAAATGGTGACCACCAGCCGTGCTTGCTATGAATGCGGCAGCACGGATCACTTCAAAAGACATTGTCCTAAACTGAACCAGGGAGGAAATGGGCGGCAACCCGCGTGTCAGGCATCGTCGTCCAATCCGGCGCGAGGCCGAGCATTCGTGATGGGGGCGAACGAGGCACGCCAGGACCCCAGTGTAGTGACAGGTACATTCCTCGTCTCTGATCATTACGCTTCTGTATTATTTGATACAGGCGCCGATAGAAGTTTTGTCTCCGTTAGATTCCTTTCGATAGCAAACCTTCCTATTGGTGAAACCATAGAGCCTTACACCGTAGAAGTCGCTAATGGTAAAACCATGATAGTTAATCAGATAGTTCGGAATTGCCCTTTTATTCTGAACGAACAATCCTTTCTGATTGACTTGTTACCGGTAGAATTGGGTAGTTTTGACGTGATAGTGGGAATGGACTGGCTAGCACGTAACAGGGTAGAAGTAAACTGTGAAAAGAAAATCGTCAAGATCCGGGTGTCGGATGACGATGAGGTATTAGTGCAATGAGAAAAATCCGGCACCATGATACCATTTATATCCCACCTCAAGGTGTTAAAATATATACGTCAGGGATGTGTGGCGTATCTAGCAAGCCTGACGGCCACTGATTCTGAGGAAAAACGGGTGGACGATATTCCCGTGGTACGCGAATTTCCACAAGTTTTCCTATAGGAACTTCCTGGATTACCGCCAACCCGACAGGTCGAATTCAGAATCGATCTGTTACCTCAAGCTGGCCCTGTTGCTAAGGCACCTTACCGACTTGCACCATCTGAGATGCAAGAATTATCCAACCAGTTGCAAGAATTGTTGGATAAAGGATTTATTCGTCCTAGTTATTCCCCGTGGGGTGCACCGGTACTCTTCGTGAAAAAGAAGGACGGGAGCCTTAGAATGTGCATTGATTACAGGGAGTTGAACAAGTTGACAATCAAAAATAGGTATCCTCTCCCCCGAATCGATGATCTGTTCGACAAACTACAAGGTGCGAGCTACTTCTCAAAAATAGATCTTAGATCGGGATACCATCAGGTTAGAATTCAGGAGGAGGATATCCCAAAAACCGCATTCCGGACTCGCTACGGTCATTACGAGTTCTTAGTTATGCCTTTTGGGCTAACAAATGCGCCAGCTGTATTCATGGATCTCATGAATCGAGTCTGTAAACCCTACCTCGATAAATTCGTCATCGTGTTTATTGACGATATTTTGATTTACTCGAGGAGTAAAGGAGAGCACGAGCAACACTTAAGATTAATTCTAGAACTTCTAAATCAGGAGAAGTTGTATGCAAAATTCTCCAAGTGTAACTTCTGGTTACAAGAAGTGCAATTCCTTGGTCACGTCATAAACCATCAAGGAATACACGTTGATCCAAGTAAAGTTGCAGCAGTTAAGAGTTGGCAAGCGCCTAAATCGCCAAAGGAAATCCGCCAATTCTTAGGCTTAGCTGGATACTATCGTCGATTTATAGAAAACTTTTCCAGCATCGCTCAACCTTTAACCCTCCTGACTCAAAAGGACCGAAAGTATGATTGGGGGAAGAACAGGAAGCGGCGTTTCAAACGCTAAAACAAAGATTGTGCCAAGCGCCGATCTTAAGTCTCCCCGACGGAGACGATGGTTTTGTCGTGTATTGTGACGCATCCCGTAGAGGATTGGGATGTGTGTTGATGCAGAATAATAAAGTCATAGCCTATGCTTCCCGACAGTTAAAAGTACACGAGAAAATTTACACCACTCATGACTTAGAACTGGGAGCAGTTATCTTCGCACTTAAAATCTGGAGACATTATCTCTACGGTACAAAGTGCACCATCTTCACCGATCATAAAAGTTTGCAACACATATTCGATCAGAAAGAACTGAATATGAGACAACGAAGATGGGTCGAATTATTAAGCGACTATGACTGTGACATCCGTTATCACCCCGGCAAGGCTAACGTCGTAGCCGATGCCTTGAGTAGGAAGGATCGGATTAAGCCATTGCGAGTGTGAGCGCTGGGGATGATAGTCCAGTCGAACCTTTCGGATTTGATTCGAGTCGCTCAACGCTAGGCGTTGGAAGAGGAACAATTTGAAAAAGAGAGACTTTTCGGTAACGAGAAGAATTTCGAACAGCGCAAGGACGAAATTCTCTACTTCAAAAATCGGATTTGGATCCCGACCCTCCATGATCTTCGTGAATTGATCATGAACGAAGCGCATAAATCAAAATATTCCATACATCCGGGTTCGGATAAGATGTACAAGGATGTGAAGGAGTTCTACTGGTGGCCGGGTATGAAAAAGGATATAGCCACATACGTCGGCGAGTGTACGACGTGTGCGAGGGTTAAGGCGGAGCACCAGAAACCTTCGGGAATGTTACAACAACCAGAAATTCCCGAATGGAAGTGGGAGCAAATCACGATGGATTTTGTGACACACCTCCCCAAGACGTCCCGAGGACATGATGCAATTTGGGTAGTCGTGAATCGATTAACCAAATCGGCACATTTTATCCCGATTAGAAATAATTATAACACTGAGAGACTTGCGCAGATTTATATAAATGAAATTGTGTCCCGTCATGGGATACCCATCTCAATCATCTCTGATCGGGATAGCCATTTCACCTCCAAGCTTTGGCAAGCTATGCAAGAAGCGCTGGGAACGCGTATTAATTTAAGCACAGCCTACCACCCTCAGACCGACGGTCAGTCTGAGAGGACCATTCAAACCCTGGAGGATTTGCTTCGTGCATGCGTACTGGATTTTAAGGGAAATTGGGATCAACATCTCCCACTCGTTGAATTTTCCTATAATAACAGTTACCATAGCAGTATAAAGGCAGCACCTTACGAAGCATTGTATGGACGGAAGTGCCGATCACCATTCTGTTGGACTGAAGTGGGCGACACACAGGTTATTAGATCAGATCTGGTCCAGGAAACGACCAGCAAAATCCTTGAAATTAAAAACAATCTGAAGGCCGCGCGGGATCGGCAGAAGAGTTATGCCGATAACCGTAGAAAACCGTTATCATTTGAGAAAGGTGATAAAGTGTATTTGAAAGTATCACCGTGGAAGGGTGTGGTTAGATTTGGAAAGGCGGGGAAGTTAGCCCCTAGATACATTGGACCATTCGACATTATTGCTAAAATCGGTCCTGTAGCATACCGATTAGAGCTGCCTGATGAACTGAGTGCAGTTCACAACGTGTTTCACGTGTCGAACCTGAAAAGGTGTCTGTCGGATGAGACATCTGTGTTACCCTTAGAGGGTGTTCAAATAAATGATAAGCTCAACATTGTAGAGGAGCCCATAGAAATAGTAGACGGGAAAATCAAGCAACTTAGACACAATAAGATCTCGTTGGTCAAAGTTAGATGGAATTCGCAACGAGGCCCATAATATACATGGGAACGAAAGGATGAATTTCGGAAGAAATACCCCCACATATTTCCTCAAAAGGAAGTAGTTGACGCGTAAAATTTCGAGGACGAAATTTTTATAACGGGGGGAGAATGTAACGATTCCGGCAAATTCAGGTATACCCTAGCCGGAATATACTATTTACGTGTTATTCAATACTGAATATATGAATTATAATGTGTTTACACGAGTATATAAGATTCACAGTACGAATTATACTCGAATGAACAGTTAGTCGTATTAGAATTACGATTAACCGATGATCGGTTATTGAAACCCGAACGAATCGGGAATTACATTATAGACGAAGTATATAATGTTTAGTGATGTTTACGAAGTATTAAAGCTTCGGGATAAGTGAATTATGGCACAGAAAAAGGATTTCGATTTATTAGTACGTCGGTACGATAAACGAAACCTTTAACATCAAACCAAGCAAGAGACGATCGATCAAGCCGAAAAAGATGCACAATTACCGACAATACGATGTGTTAAGTCATTTAATGTCATGGGTTAAGTTTTTTTAAAGTTTTTAAATCAGTTTTATATAAATTTAAATTTTAAGCCGAAAAACGACTGTTTTGGACTCGTTTTGAGCGGAATTAAGCATTTAACCGAGAAACGAACTGAACCAGATTATCCACAACATTATCCGGATTGCGTAATCCGAATGTGTGGCCTAGAATGGATGTGTGGGCCCCACCCCACACATAACCTTGGACCGATCGGTCCTTGTACACATACACACACATTACATTTTCTTTTTTCTAAACATCCAACTCCAAAATCCTCTCAACACTCATCTATCTTCATCCAAGTTCTTAATTTCCAACCAAGATTTACAAGGTATAATACATGTTTTAATGCTTGAATCTTGTTTCCAACTTCATGATCTTGAGAAAAGGAGGTTTCAAATGTAAAAATGGGTGAAAACCCGAGTTGAAACTGATTCTCGCATGATCAAGTGATGTATACAAGTTATACAAAGGATCTTGATCCAAGTAATGAGTTAAAAGAGTTTAGAACGAAATTTTACGGTTGAAATCTTGTAAAATGAGTTTCCATGTGAAAGACGGGTGAAAACCCGAGATGAAACCGACTCTTGCATGATCAAGAGATGTATACAAGTTATACAAGGGATCTTGGTCCAAGAAATGAGTAAAAAGAGTCGAGAACGGATTTTTACGGTTAAAACCTTTGTTTTTATATCAAAATCGAAACCATGAAAGAAATGGCTTGATTGTGGGTATAACTTGCTTGGTGTGGTGTTGATGTGCTTGTAAGTGTTGTATCTAGTGGCAAGCAAAGGCTAGAAACCAAGATCTTTGCGATCTAACGCTAGAAAACACGAGATAGTTCGGTTTTCGTGTGATTTAGTTATTTTGGACAGATTGTGGTAGGCTTAGAGTTGGGTCATGAAATTTCACAGAGATGATCTACACATGGAAATATGAGATCTGTGAATTTTTGGTAATTTTTGGTTAAAGGATGAATATTTGGTGAATTTAATGCTCGGTTTTGGCCAAAAATGGTGAAAAATAGCTAAACATCATGAAAAATTCTGGAAAATTTAATACAATCTCTTTATAACATATAAAAGTCACACACAAAATTTGAGCTCAGTTGGAGAAGTCTAAGTGGGCTTTTCGGTAAAACGAGTTCTAGGGCTTTTAGCTCGGTTTTTGTGAAAATGGCTTGAAAAATGAGTTTTGGGTTCTGGAAAAATTCCAGGGAGTTATGAGGATGGCAGGGATCATCTCGGAAAAATTTGGGATTTTTCTAAAATCTTTTGGTATTTTTGACATATTTAGTGTTTTAATGATGATTAAAAATAGTTAAATAAATGTAAATATAAAAAAATTAAATCTGGAAAATTTTTGTAAAATTTCTTACTGTCAAAATAAGTGTTGTGTAAAATTTCAAGACCCGAGACTAAATGGGTAATTATTTGTGCTAAAAAGAACATTAAAACAAATTTCTAAAGCTTAAAACGTGTAAACCGGCAAAATTCGCATAAGCGAGCTGACTGGTATGTAAAAGAAAACCTAAAAATGGACCGTTTTCATAAAACTAAGTAAATTAAGTAAAAGTAAATCATCCGAAAATAATTCGGATGATTTGGGTAATTTTACCCGATTTTACTGTTTCCGGCACCTAAATGACGGAAACGGGCCCCGCGGCCAAACGGGGTGTCCAAACCGAGCTCTAATTTCATCACTTTAACTAAAATAACAGTCAAACACCATTTTTGAGTCGGGTGTGAACAAACTCATTTTTGAAACTAAAAACGGATATCCGTGCTAGGCACGCAAATCAAGGAAAACATAAAAATGATAATTTTGACCGTCAGACTCTAAGTAATGTCACAATCTGAGTCCTTAGAAGTGTCACGGGGTTAACATTGTCCCCGGATCGAGTACAGTACTGGGTTAACAATGTCCCCAGATGTACCGATTGACACGGATTTAATTTATGGGAATTATATAGTAACGACTAGATATCATATTGCAGATCCAGGCTTATAGCAGTTCATTGTATCACGTCTCGACTCACAGAAAGGTGAGTTTTCACGAGCCCCTTTTTACTTAACTGTTTTAAATATTTTCCCGGGGCGGAAAGCATGTCTTTATTAAAGTATTTAAGTACATACCGATCGTATGGAAACACTTGTATATTGATATATATATATGGTTTGATGCACAGAATATATAAATTGTTTATCGTGTGGAATTGTTCTGGGGTAACATAGTTCCCAGAGGTTATTATTGTTCTGGGGTAACATAGTTCCCGGAGGTTATTATTGTTCTGGGGTAACATAGTTCCCAGAGGTTATTATTGTTCTGGGGAAACATAGTTCCCAGAGGTTATTATTGTTCTGGGGTAACATAGTTCCCAGAAGATTAATGAAAATGTTCTGGGGAAACATAGTTCCCAGCATAATTACATTGCTAAAAAATGATTATTAAAATGATCTGTCAGTGTTTATTTAAATTAGTGAAACTCACCAACTATTCGTAGTTGACCCGTTTTCTTTACATGTTTTCTAGGTATGCCCAAGTTGGAATGATTGATATGTGCTTAATGATCTGTGCTACTTGTTGGAAGCTTGCTGATCTATATTTTGTAATGAATATATTAATGTCTTATCGGTAAAACATGTGTGTAACACCTAAACAGTAACGAAACTCGCAACAATGTAATATGATATAAATTAATGTAGTGGTATTTTCTTTATAAGCAATGCTGTTGATATCAGATGTGTCTGTTGCATCCCGTTTACGTTTCCGCTGCGGTTACGGGGTGTTACAGTATTATATATATTTGGGTCAACTCACACACGTACCGGAGGAATAGGGTTAACGATATAACCATGTGTACCTGTCCCTGTGACTCGTTATCCCCGCCTAAACGACCCCATTTTCAACTTCTCGTTATAAAAACATTTGTGAGTAAGAATAATGAGAAGCTGACCATAAAGTCAATCGCGATGGGGTCTTCGCTGGTCAATCGCGTATCGCGATTGACCATAAAGTCAACATCAATTTAAATCCCATCGCGATACGCGATGGGCCTGGCCACCAGTAAACTTTATAAAACTTCCTCGTTTTGCGTGCAGGACATCCCGGGTCTTCATACCATGTCACAACAGGTCCAAATTATGTACTTTAACATCTGTGACATGAAATCCAATAATACACGTAGGAAGTATCGAAAGTTCTAGTATAAACATTTAAAACTAATTAATAAACGAGCTAAAACAAATACAAATTAACCGACCATCATAGCCTCAAGTTGTTGTTCAAAGGTTTTAAAGATCCAGCAACACCTGCAGAATTACGGTTTGAAGTTTCTTACTACTCCAATTTTTATTGATAATTTTGTTGCGATATGTATAACTAAAAATACCGTTCACCACTCTAAACGAAACATATTAAAACTTGTTATCATTTTATCCGTGATTGCAATGAAAAGAAATTAATAATCTTAAAAAGATTCACACCGATTTTTAAAAAGCTGACATTTTTATCAAAGCATTTGACAAAATGAGATTTACATATTTTCTTGGTTTAAATGATTTAAAAACTTTAAATGAAATTCAAGAACTCGGTTAATCACTTTTATTATTGTGTACAGTTTTTGTTTATTTTCTTTGTTCATGTTATTGTTTTTAAGGGGAGAAATATAGAGAAATGCAAAAATATTGGGATTTCTGTTTGTAGATAAAATCCAAAAAAATTCATATATGTGAAAAATCCAAAAACATTGAAAAAGCTCCTCAATATGATTTCTTGAAGCATAAAGAGAAAATGATTGTACATTGATCATTTTTACCTCATATACAGTAAAAAAAATAGACATAAGGGTTGTGTGCTTAATTGTATTAGTGCATTAATAGGACTTAAACAAACAAGTAAGGAAGAATATGTGATATAAACCTAAATTTGCTAAATTGAAAGGGGTGTTAGTCTCTAGCAAAAATCTTGGTAATGTAGACAGAAATGTAATAGCCTGTCATACTCAAGCCTTTAGCCAGTTAGATCACCAAGAAATATTGTTTATAAAAATGTGCATTGGTTATCATCTAATGCTTGGGTAGGTCTAACTTTTAAGTATGCTAGATTGTTTGTGATATAAAATATATTTTTATTCATCTAGTTAACGGTTAACACTTCAATGGCGTATGGTCTTATGACCTTAAATCACGTATTGATGGGATGCTTCGGGGTTCCGGACTTCATTGGGTCTTTATACGGTTAATCATTTGGGTATTCACTTCCTTGAATATTAAAATGCTCCACAAATGGTATCAGAGCTTGATCAAACCACGTTGTTAGTCACATTAAGCTTGATCACAAAAGTACTTCATTGTACAAACTCACTGCTGAGTTGATCAAATCACGCTGTTAGTCATGCATTGTCCCTTTGCGTACGTGTTATTACCATTAAGAAACGGACCACAATGGTCACAATGTATGCAAGCCTTACATATGAAATCGTGAATACTCATCCATGGGAAAGGATCTCAGGGTATTGCTTTATAACGGGGGCATGTCTTATGGTGGGGATTATTAGCTAGTTTGCTATGTTAAATATGTTAATCAAAAGCATATCAAAGGGCTTTCTGGTAGACTTGCATGTGTAGGTTTAGGCGGACAACAATATCAATGACTGACTTAACACCGGTCATAATAAGCTGAAACAAAAAATTGTGATGGAAAGAATTCTTGGTCAATATGATTTTTTGCTCGAACTAACAAAAATATGTACTGTTTTTCATAATTTAAATTTAGTTTTTAGTTTATTTTAATTTGAATATTAAATATTTTTGGAGTGTTATGATATATACTTAGAAAAATCCAAACAGAATTTATTTTTCTTCTTTATTTTCGATTGCCGAGCTTTGTGAATAGAAAATTTGATAAAAATCATGGATTTACCATCTTGATACAAGTTTTACCCACAAATTTAAGTTAATAATATGAAAAATAGCATCAAAAAGTTTTTTTTGTATGGTTAATTTACGCATTTTAAAAGGGCTTGGAATGGTAAAAACCCTACATATGTTAATGTTCATTCTTTATAACAGTGTATAGAAAGGAAGACCTTCGTTAATTAACTTTAATGAATATACTTCATTCATTACCATATCACATTTGCTTCCGCTATATATAACAAATGAGGATTATTCGTTATTCAGTTAACAAATAATTGACGAGTGGAAGGTAATTCGTTAAAATGTTAACTAATGAAGGATTATTCGTTAATATGCTTAACGAATGGGTTATTCGTATGCATTGGAAAGTGTGCTGGTTTGTACGGAGTATATAAGCCCTAACACAAGAATGAATCGTCAATTGTATGCATACCGTTACTCTCGAAAAGCCCCCATCTTAGGCAAACCTCTTGCAAGCTTTTTCTAGAACCATTTGTGATAAAAAGCCGTTTGTTCATCATTGTTTTGTGATCATAAGGTAAAAAACGAACATCTGGAATTTTTTTAGTTTGATTGGTTATTGATGGGTTTTGACGCTAAAACCCTACGGGTATAAATGGGACTAATTGAACATTAAAATGAACACAAAGCACAAATTTGATAGTGTCAGCTTGTAATCTATGTTTCATCGGTGATAAATAACCAAGTTTTAACGTAAATGGTTAAGTACTAAGTGATTTCAGAATTCAAAATGGTCATTTGACTTTCTAGGTTCTTGATATATTTGACTTTGACTTATATGTCAAATGAATTCATTTTTTAAGTGTTATTCATTATTTTTGTAACGAATGAGTTTCATTCATTCCCTTTATATAACGAATGACCACATTCGTTAATTAAAAAAGGAATTGGAAAAAATTTAAGAAACTAAAATGTAATCCTAAATTTACTTTCATTGATTAAAAGAGGTCCTAAAATAACACAAGATTGATATAAGCTCAATATTCCTAAGATATATAAAGCTGAGATAAGCTCAATATTCCTAACACTTCCGCCTAATGCGCTTGATAACATTGAAACAAGAGCAACAACACTAACAACAACCAACTATCCTAAAACAAACCACCGCTGAACAGGTATCCTGCATCGAATGGACCTGGTGGCTTGAGTAGCATCTCCGATTTGGTTGCGGCTCGAGTGTTGGTTTATTGCCAACGTGGGATGGGGTTTTGTTGCTGTCTTGGGAACGCATATGAGCATATTATGACTAAATTTGCCTTGGTTTGGTGTAAGAAATTCAATTTCAATGGTGAAATTTTTAGCTAAACAGTGAGCATAAGCAACGCCCCATGCTTCATGGAGCATGGATCCGTGACATGTTTTTCTGTTACCAGTCAGTCTTAACTCAGAATTTTGTAGCGATGAACGCGACCCTCAAAACACGACCATGGCCCCATGCAAATGAAGCACGGCCCCGTGTTTCACAACCTATTTTTTACAATGCCTAGTTTAAGGAGGGTCTTGGACAGACCCTTTCATCATGATAGTTTAGTTTTAGAAATGGAGGATGGTTACCTCCAAGACTGCTTCAAGTGGTCCATCGATGTATGGTTTCAGTCGATGACCATTGACCTTGAAAGTGTGTCCATTCGGGTTTGAGAATTCAACTGTTCCATAGTCAAAAACTTTCTCGACTTGGTATGAACCTTTCCAACGAGACTTTAGTTTTTATGGGAAAAGACGTAAACATGTGTTACATAACAGTCTACGATCGCCGATTTGGAATTGTTTGTTTCCTTTTAAATGGGCATCATCTAAACATTTTGTCTTTTCTTTCTAGGACCAAGAGTTCTCGTATGTCGAGTTTCTCAACTCTTCCAGCTCATGAATTTGATCAATTTGATTTTTATTAGCGGCAATGGAATCGAGATTCACGGCATGGAGAGCCCAGCCTTGTGATCTAGCTCAACAGGTAGACGACATGCTTTTCCGCGACTAACAGAACCCTAACATCATCAGTTGCAAGTCGTCGAAAAAAAATTTGCCGGAAAACTCACATTTTTTGTTGGAAAACTCAACCTAAACACTCACCACCACCAACTGACTCGCTGCCACCACTTGAGCACCACCAATTGACTCCACATTTGTTTTAGGGTTTTGACGACATCAATAACTGTAGCTTTTACAAGAAAAAAGTTCATAAAGGTTCGATCTATTGTTACAAATAGGTTTGGTTGAAAATATTGAGTTTTTTGGCAAAATATGTGAGCTTGTTTACCAAATACGTTTTTTCAGCGATCTGCAACTAACGGCGTTTAGGTTTTGTAACGTCATTAGTTGCAAATCGATGACCGTTGTAAACAAATAAGTTTTTAGTTGGGACAGCCACCAGCCAAGTGTTATGTTGGGACTGTTATTTGCAAATAAGACATATTTGGGATTATTTAAATCCAATTTTCCCTATTGTCGGGATATAATTTAGTTGGTTTATACTTTGCTTTTTAACGTTTTCTGCTTGGTTTAGTGTAATCAAAATCTCTATGAGAAGTCAGTGGGCTACTGGGCTTGGCCAGTTATGGCTTATGTAAACCCTATATGAAATTTTGTTTATTCAATAGAGTAGGGTTAGACATCGCATATCATTAGTATTACTTTGTAATTGATTTCTCTTAAAAAGGTTATAAGTACCTGATGTTAATATGTGTGTGCTTTGAAGCTTACCATTGAGTTTCTTTAATCTTTGTTATTGTGTTCTTGAATCACCAAGACCTTTAGTTTCCGCATATTGGTTTTGTTTTCTTCTTATTAAAATATCCTATCTAAGGACTTACAATTCGTATTAGAGCCTTTCGACCTTTTGAGGCTTGGGTGTGATAAAGGATTAAAGAAATCTATATTTTGGTGTTTGATTACACTGTTTGTTGCTGGTTTAACCAAAGAACGTGAAGATCAATTTTGTTCGCATTTATCAAAATTAGTTGGGTGGAAGATTTTGAGATACAATTTGAAATTTAAAAGATACAGAAATGCTTTGTTTTTCGGGATCTTGATTTTATCTCCAAGCTACTAATTTTGGTGAAGATCTCGGCGATTTTTGGTTCTCGAGGTTGTGGTTCTTGGTTAGAAGAATTTACGGCTACGTTGGTATTTTCGGTTTGGACCAAGATCTTGGTTCTTGGTCTGAACATCAGTTCTTAGTGACTTGGGTTCTCGGTTTGCTAGGTGGTTCTTGGTATAAACGAGTTCTCGGTTAAAACTTGGAGTTTTCGGTGTTGACTGTGAGTTCTCGATGTTGACCATTAGTTCTCCGTGTTGACTTGGAGTTTTTGGTGTTGACTTGGTGTTCTCGGTTTTACTATTGTTTGTTGACTTTTGACTTTCTTTGGGAAATTGCAATGGAGACTAAAAGCATAAACTCATCCATTACAACCATACATCAAGAATTGGACTCTGTCATGGGAACCACCACCCGTATTCCCCGTCTACAAACGGTCGATGGGTTCGATAAGTGGAAATTTAGGTTTGAGAGTTATTTAAAGATGAAAGTTGCTAAGGCATGGAGAAACATCCTTAGGGGTCCCTCTATCATTACCTGTGAGAAGGATGATGAGGAAAAGACTATTGCTCCAAAACCTACTGAGATGTATACTAATTCTGATCTTTCCAAGGTTGAATAGGATGATGGAGCTTTATCCACACTTACACAGGCTTTGTCACTTGACATTGCTCAGGGTTTTAGAGAGATTAAGTCTGCAAAGGCAATGTAGGAAGCTCTTATAGATGTTTATGAGGGTAATGAAGACATGAAACAAGTAGACAAGATTTACTCCATCAACAATTAAACATGTTCAATCATATCTTAGGAGAGTCGTTGGACGTTCAACTTCAAATATTTGTCATGCTCATCAACCAAATGTGTTCTTTTAAAATCGTGTTGACTCTTATTAGAGTGAATAAGAAACTATTGAATTCGCTGCCTCAGAGTTGGGACATGAATGTGGCGGTGATCAAGAAGATCGAGGATCTGGCAAGAATGACCATTTCTAAAGTAATGGTTGTAATAAACTCTTGTGAAACGGATGATAAGCTATGTGCCAAAAATAATGTCAGTTCTTACAACAATGCAGGATTCGGTTTTCAACTAATAATGCTTTTGCTACTTAAGATGGTTTTGCATGTTTAGATCTTCATTAAATCAAATAGCTCCACCACCCATCTACCATTCAAGTCGTAAATCCAACCAAACCTCAACCAATGCTCATCCTTCTAAGTTATCAGCCAGTTCCACTGCCAAGCCCCCTCCTTAGATTCCTTTCATATCTAAAGAAACTGAGGAAAACATTGCTTTAATGGCTAGTTTTATGAACTATTACAATGCCTTCCTGGCTGGTGATTTAGTCCATCCTGTCATGAATGCTGAACTTGTTCATATTCATCCCGAGGATGTAAAAAAGATGGATATTTCCTGGAAGATTTGTATGGAAATTTTCAGAGTGAATAACTTCACTAAGAAAACCGGGAAGAATAACTGGACCTTTCCTACTGACAAGAAGGTGGGGTTCAACAAGGGTAAGCTGAGGTGTTTCAATTGTCATGAGTCGGGTCATTTTGCTCGCAATTTGCAAACCCGACCAAGGAAAGGCAACGGTACCAGTTGGGAATGAAGGGACATCTGGGAATTCAAATGAGATGGCAACTGTAACCAAATAATTTGGCCAGGAAGATCAGATGCAGTATTGAACTTGGGCAATGAAACTGCAAATTTGGCTCAAGTTGATGATGAAGAAGAGGAGAACAAAACTGAAGACATGGCGATGGAACTATAGTTTTCTTCATGGTCTCTTCCACCCTAGCTCCAAAGAGGTAAGCTCTAAATTATGTATTCAACATTGTATTGAGAAAGTGGGACTTTATAGAATACATAATAATAACCTAATTATGGAGATGGGGGATACTAAACATGAAAACCTCACCCTTTAAAGAAATGAAAATATTTACAAAGAGAAAGTAGAAGTTCAGCTAAAATACGTAGCTAAACTTAAAAATGATATGTGTTAAATGTTATGTTTATCTTGAGGCTAAAAATAAATTTTCTAAATTAACTGTCGAACTAGGTACGTTAGATTTGAAAATACTTATTTTAATTTTAAGAAATTTAACGTGTCTAGTGGGGTAGTTGAACACTAATAGAAAAGCAACTCAAATAGAAAGACAAGAAGGGCAAGCGTATTGGATATAATAGAGTTCTCCCACCCTTTAATGATAACTATACATATTTTCCTTCAACTAAAGGGTAAGATAAGAGGGAACTTAATTTATAGTTTGGTAAGCCACCTATAAATGAGATTGTGGGAAGGAGCTCGGATAAATAATTGAGCCTGTTAATAACATAGTGGATGATACTAGTGCTTCTACTTCACATGTAGATGAAGTAATAATTGAGGCTGGCTAGAGTTATAATGACAAGTATGGAGATGGATCAGGGATTGTAGCTTGCGGATATGATGGTGAAAGGGAGAAGTGGTGGGCTAAAAGGAAAAATGGAAATATGGAGTATTTATAAGAAAGAAAAGAGCTTTTAGGTCATGGACTCAAGTTGATTTAACAGAGTTGTCTCAATCTCCATTTCATAATCCAAGTACTGAGCCAAAGGCTTGGAAATTCTTCAACTTTTTGGATAAACAAGCATCAAAAGGATTTCTGGATATGTCTACTGTTGAGTCATACATCAAGAAGGCCAAGGGTGTCATTGATCCACATACGAAAAAGACAATGAGGACTGTGATGTGGCCTCCCACTGATAAAGTAAATTCCATTTCCATCACCAAAAGATTTCCTAAAGGGGCACTGGATAATATGCAGCTTTTGGCTTATGATGGAGAAACATCTTATGTTGTGATACGACTTGGCAAATGTCAATACAAAATTGTGGATCCTAATGGATCCTAAAGATTTGTTAGAGTTTGATGATCGGGACATCAAGAAGCTTGCTACCTTCCAAATCCAGGTTGATCCATTATATGAGCTTGCTGGCACAACATTCACTGGAATGGTTGCATCAATGATTCGTAACAAGCTTTTGGCTAGAGCGTTAAGAGAAGCAGGAGCACATCTTGTTGACAAATCTTAAATATAGAAAGCTATAAACCAAGGGGGATTTTTGGGATATAGTTTAGTTGGTTTAGACTTTCCTTATTAATGTTCTCAGGTTGGTTTGGATAGAGATTTAGGTGGGCTTATGGGCTTGGTATAGGCTTGGCCGATTATGTCTTATGTAAACCCTATATAAACTTTTGTCAATAGAATGGGTTAAACATCACATATAATTAGTATTACTTTGTAGTTAGTTTCTCTCAAGAAGGGCTTAAGTACTCGAAGTCAATATATGTGTGCTTTGAAGCTTACATATGTGTTTCTTTAATCTTTGTTACTCTGTTCTTTAATCACCAAGTCCTTTAATTTTCGCATATTGGTTTTGCAGTCTTGATATTATTGGAATGATAAGGACCTACACTTATTAATATTACTCTATTGAATATTAATGTGGGTATTTATTGGTTTTTTGTATTTTTCTTTTTTCTTATCTTTGTAATATGTTAGTGGACAGAATACTAATATGTTTAACATTTTAAATGTAAAATTTGTTGTTATTTTATCTACCTCCTACAATTCGTATCGTGAACCTCACTTATATTTCTAAAACAAATCTAATAGTTTCAGATAAAAGAATTTCAATCCAATTTCAAAAGTGACAGTTTCTGCGTATTTATGTTGCAATGATGGTTAACAAAAGCCAATGTCAATTACTTTCAAGGGTTAGTTTCTTTATGATACGACCTATTTTCAAACATGGACAGTTTTGTGTTGTGTTGTCCAGAGTTAAAACTAGAGACTGATTCAACCTACTAATTGCTTTATTGGTTTATTTCTTTTCAATATTCTCAACTAATATTAACAAAATTGGTGCTATTTTTCATTCACTGAAAAAGTAATGTTATAGACCAAATAAATAATGTCAAAATACAAAGTAAACTCCACAAATTAAGCCATCTAATTTAGGAAGTAAATAAAGAGGAACGTGTAAACGGAAGCAATACATATGGAGGATAAAATAAAACCAATAATTTAGACTCCCCCTCAAGTTGGAGCTTGCAACTCACAAACGCCTAAATTGCCAAGTAGGTGTTGTAGCTGTTGAGAACCGAGGGCCTTGGTGAATAAATCGGCTATTTGGTGTTTTATGTCAATTTCTCTTAGTTGAATGTCTTTTGAATCTACTCGTTCGTGGACGAAGAAATAATCCATTTCAACGTGTGTTGTGTGTTCGTGGTAAACCGGGTTGTTGGCAATATGTCTCGCGGCTTGATTGTCACAAAAGAGGGGGGTTGGTTGATCTTGTGGTAAGCCAAGTTCTTTCAAGAGCCAACGTAACCATAAAACCTCACTGACTGTCGTTGCCATGGCACGGTATCCTGCCTCTGCCGAGGAACGAAACACAACTGATTGATTTTTAGATTTCCACGAGATCGGGGTCCTCCTAAGAGGAGCAAGTAACCAGTTCTTGATCTTCTCGAGTAGGGACATCCAAGCCAATCATAATCACTATATGTGGTGAGGGTGGTTCCACCTTTATTTGGTAATAAAATTCCTTGCCCGGGGTCGTTTTTTGGTGCCTTAGGATTCTTGTGGTCGCGTCCATGTGGCTTTGGCGTGGGTCGGAGACGAACTGGCTTAGGATATTTACAGAGTAAACAACTTCCGGTCGCGTTGCTTGTAAATAAAGTAACCATCCCACGAGACGCCTATATTGAATAGGATCCACTTGAGCTCCTTAATCATCTTTCCCCAGTTTAAGATTTTGTTCCATGGGAAAATCACTCGCCATGACCCTAGAACACCACAATCCTTTAGAATGTCAAGAGTGTATTTCCGTTGGCTAAGAACTAATCCCTCGTTTGTTCGCTCCACCACACTGCCAAGGAAATATTTTAAGTTCCCTAAATCTTTAATGCTAAACTTCTTGTTGAGGTAGCCTTTTGTGGCATTAATTTTTGAGAGGTTATTGCCAACAATAATGGCATCGTCAACGTAAATTAGAGCAACAAAGAATGAGCTTCCTTCTTTACAAATGAAACGAGAATGATCCGCCATTGTCATCGATCATAGAAATGAAATAAAGATAGATTTTAATCCTTACCAACTCGATCTTGTCGCCCCTGGAAACAAACATGCATGAACCATTTCACGAAGTATGTGTTTGAACTTAAGTACCAAGAGAGTCGAAGTGAACTTTTGGTACCAATTTTGGGAGGCTTGTTTCAAGCCGTATAATGACTTTCTTAAACGACAAACTTTTTTGTCGCTTCCTTTATCAAATTCTTGGGGAATTTTCATATAGACTTCTTCACGAAGGTCTCCATGCAAAAATGCAATATAGATATCAAGTTGATGGATGGCCCAATTCTTCTTTACGTCGAAGGCAAGAAGAGACCGAATCGTTTCAAGTTTAGCGACTGGAGCAAACGTACTATAAAAATCAACCCCTTCCATCTGATTGAACCCTTTTGCTACGAGCCTTGCCTTGTATTGTTCAATTTCACCATTGAGCTTGTATTTCACTTTATAGACCCATTTTGAGTTTATAGCTCGTTTGCCTTCGGTAATTCTTCAAGGTCCATGTTCCATTTTCCTCCAAGGCTCGTATTTCTTTTTCCTTTTCTTTCCTCCAATGTTCATCCTGCATGGCTTGTTTAAAAATTTTTGGCTCATCTTTCGAGCTGATGGCCGCTAAAAAGGCTTTATGACTTTTAGTAAATTTTACGTAAGAGATATAGTGGGCTATAGGGTATAACTTACCTGACAAGTAGTTTGATCGGGTGTGCGTAAAGCTTGATCAACCGATCGAGGAAGATCAACAATGAAATCATCAAATTGCTAGGGTCGACTTCTGGTTCTTTGTTGTCTAATGGGTTCACGATTTTCATGGATTCTTTCATTACTAGATAGGTGACATTGGATCTCGGTTTCAGCTGTTAGCCCATCACTTTGAGGTCCATTGTTATTTACATGTTGGAATTAGGCCTCATGGTCAGAAGCGACACCTTCAAGTTGCAACCCAACTTGAGCTTCAGTGGATAGGCTCAATATTAGTTACTTCATCAACATGTGAACCAATAGCTTGGTCTGCTACTTGAGGGGTGTTATCAAAATTCTCATAGTACCATGGAGGGAAACTAAAAACTTATTTATTTTCTTGCCTATCGATGGGTTTAGCTTTGTCATAAGAAAATAGGTTATCAAAAAATTTAACGTCTCTTGACAACACAATTTTGTTGAGTTGCATGTCATAAAGTTGTACCCATTTGTTCCTGGCGGGTAACCGAAAATACCTCGGGCCTACCCCGTAACTTGAATTTGTCCCCCTTTGTATCGATATTTCAGTAATAAGCCAAGCACCCAAAATCTTTCATGTGCTCATATTCGGGTTTCCGATATAAAACAATTTCAAATGGTGTTTTGTTGTCAATGGTTTTTGAGGGAAGTCGATTGATTATGTAGGTAGTTGTCATGAAACATTCGCCCCAAAACCTTTTTGGCAACTTTGCCTCAAGTCTAATGGCTCGTACAGTTTCGATAAGGTGCCTATGTTTGTGTTCAACAACACCATTTTGTTGAGGTGTGTATGGGCAAATGGTTTCTAGAAGAACACCATGTTCATTATAATAGTCTTGCATTCGATTTGAGACAAGTTCTCCGTCGTTGTCACAACGAATTCTTTTAATCAATTTACCAAATTGCATCCTTACCATTTTGAAAAAATAAGTTAAATGGTCTGAAGCTTTAAACTTATTTTTTAGGAGAAAAACCCATAGGGTACGACTATAATCGTCCACAATAGTTAAAAAATAACTTGTCCTCGATAGTGAAGGAGTTCTATACCTTCCCCATATGTCACAATGCAACAACTCAAAACATTCTTGGATTTTTGTGAAACTAATAGAAAAAGGTAGCCGCGTGTGTTTGGCCTTTGCACACGAGTCACAATCCTCTATTTTAAAGGAAACGTTCTTAACAAAATTAAAATGAGAAAGCTTGTTACTAGAAGTATGACCTGATCTTTTGTGCCACACATCTACCGTTGACATCATAGCCTTTTTTTTATTCTCCACTATCTCAATCCGATATAGTCTGTTTTTGCATTTACCCACTCCAATCAATTCGCTCGTCCTGATCTTTTGTGCCACACATCTACCGTTGACATCATAGCCTTTCTTTTATTCTCCACTATCTCAATCCGATATAGTCCGTTTTTGCATTTACCCACTCCAATCAATTCGCTCGTCCGCAAATCCTGCATGAAACAAAATTATGGAAAAAAGGTTATTGAACTTTGAAGGTCTTTTGATAAATGGCTAACGGTCAAAAGATTGCATTTAAATTTTGGAACATATAAAACCCCTTTTATAGGGATTTCATTGGTAGTCGACAATTCCCTTTACCCTCTACGGGTATCTCGTCCCCATTCGGTATCATGACAGGGTATTCATGTTTAGAAACCACCTTACCTTCTATCCATTCGGCTTGATGTGCTATGTGTTTGGTACAACCCGAATCAATAACCCATTCATTATCCTGGTTTACCTTACCCCCTACGTAGGCTGCCGGTCGCGGCTCATGTTTAGACGAGATTTCCTTTGTTGCAAGATGGTTTAGAAGTGCATGGTATTATTCCATACTCAAACTTGAAATGGGACTTGCCCTTGATTTAGGTTCTGTGTTAGCCATGGTTGACGGCTAGTAGAAAAGATTTAAGGGTTTGTCGAGGTGTTTAAAAAAAATCTTCTTTGATACCATCTCAAAATTGGTGGTATTATTCATTCATTGAAAAAGTAATGTTACAGACTAATAAATAATGTCAATATATAAAATAAACTTCACAAATTAAGTCATCTAATTTAGGAAGTTAATAAAGTGAAACATGTAAACGGAAGCAATAAACGTGGAGACCAAAATAAAACCAATAATTTGGAAATATTGCCTAATAATAATCCCGGCCGACTACGTTATTTTCTCTGGTGTTTCGAAATTTAAAAAACTTGGCCCTCATTTGTTCCGCGATAAAGAGAGTTTAACGACGTTTTATTTTTTTCCGATTGCCAAATTAATGTATTAGGACTTTTGATAAGAAGGGTGATACAAGTCGATTGATGTAAAATTTAGCTTGAAACGTTGATCCAAACGGTTTGACTTTTGTTAATTGAAAGTTCAAACACGTAATTGAAGTATTGTTTCGTCATTTTGGAGTATTGTTTCGAACTAAGTTTTATGTCAATCAACTAGCATCCTCCTTCCGATTAAAAACCCTAAAACGTTAGTTTGAAATTCGAAAAAAATATATATATAACGTTCTTTTTAACGGGAGACCAATGAGGGCCATTTTTTTCTAATTTGAGGATCACTAGAGAGAATAAACTCAGTTGGAATTATTATTAGTCAATAGTATTTTGTTGGGTTATCAAAATCCAATAAACCTCTTTTTATGAAGATTGTAAACTTTAAAATAATATAACAAATACTGTAGATTGTAAACTTTAAAATAATATAACAAATATTGTATGTAAATAAAGTTTTAAGAGAGTTATGTTACCTTCCACATGTAATTTTTTTTCCATGTTTTATAATTTATATTTTATTTAACTCTATAATATATAATTTACATTCATTCATCAAATTTAAAGTTATGTTATGTTTGTTTCGGTTGATTTAAATTTATATTGAATATGTGAAATATATAAATTTTACATATTGTTTTTTTATCGATTTACATTGAGGCGTGGTCATTTATGTTATGAGACACTTTCCAGTACTGTAAATAACTAAATAGGTTCCACGTCTTTAAATTTTTTCAGTTCATTTATTTTGAATATAGAAGTAAGTTGTTTTGTTTGTTCCATTTATTTGATGTTGAAGATAATAAATTGTTTATTTAGTAGGCTAAATATTGTAAATGCTTATCATAGTTTGTGAAGTAAAGGTTGTGCTTATGGTAGGCTATTGTTTACTCTTAACTTTAAGGTTGGGCTTATGGTTGGACTTATTCGACTATATAATACAACTTTATATTCATTCTTCAAAATCAAAATACTATTTAACCAACCCGTGTTATATACATGGGTAAATATTTAAGAATCAGATTAATGTCAATTAATGTTAACTGATTAGAAAATAAATATAAAAGATAACTACCAATAATCTGATTATAAAAGAAATATAAAATTGATTAATAATTTCTTTTCTCGCTAACTCCACAAACCAATGGGTTGGTAGTCCATTAACAAAGGAAAAGACAAAACATTTAAACATCTTAGGTTGGAAAGGTTTGAGAGGCCTTGAGTTCAAATCTTATATATATATGAAAAAAGTTAAAATACATTTGTCGTTCAAAAAAACTGCACAAAAGTGTACATTAATCCAATATATCAATAAGATAGTCCGGGTATCACTATTACGAAAAAATTAACAAATATGATCGATGATGAGTGAAGACTGGCGGAAAAATGGTAAACGTATTAATAAATGAAAAAGATATGCTCGCAAAACTAGTGACATAAGAAGACTGTCGGAAAAATAGTAAACGTGTTAATGATAAAAAAAAGATATGGCCATAATGGCGTATACTACTATCCACTTAAAAGTGATTTCGCCACAAAATTGACTGCTAATTTATATAACAAAACATAATAACACAAAATAAATTGTTCATAATTCCGGTTGTTAATTAATTAAACAAAATTAAAATGGTATAATGTTTACCACTCCAAAAATAATAATCGGGTTAATGATAGAAAAAGATATGGTTGCAGCATTTATGAAAGACAAAGATTGTCGAAAAAGTAGTAGCCAGGTTAAAGATACGGTCATAAAGAAGTATAATAATATTTAATGAAAATGATTTGGTCTCAGCATCGATCGCTAATTTATATAAATACATAAAAACACAAAATAAATCCTTAAGTTGGACTGTTATGATATATTTTTTAAGTTAGGCTTTTCGCCAGCATTGGATTACCATCAGGGCCGGCTCGGGCATAGAGCAATGTGGGCGACTGGCCTGGTACTTAATTTTCGGGGACATAAAAAACTTTTTATACATATATTTTTATAAAAAAGAAATATGTATATATAATGTTTTACTCTAGTTGTAGAATAACTAGTTTAATCTAGTGACAAAAGGGTATAACTTCCAATCAAAAGGTTGTAGGTTCTAGTCTCACTTGCGACAGTTTTAAGCTTATTTTTGTACATAAAATTTTTTACACAACCTAAATCATAACCAAGTATGCTCATTTAAAAATTTATTTGTTTAAACCAAACAAAAAACCCATTTACATAAGGCCTAAAAAATTTTTTTGTTTATAATATTTCGTTAATCGTTAGAATCTGAGGGCCTTTTTATTTTGGCTCGGCCGAGACATAAATTCTCAGAGACGGACCTGATTACGACTTATCTGATCTCGTTTTTTTTTAATATTGTTCATATGCATATAGTTAATCGTATTTGTTGAACTAACCATCACACGAGTATATAATTAAACAACTAGTACTTTTAAGTGTATTATATTCATGTATGCTAGAAACAAATATAAAACAAATAAGAATATTTAGTTGGCTCTGAACTTTTTAAATTTTAGAGACAATTTAATAATCTTAAATATGAGGTTAACATTTCCACTCCCACTAGAGAAAAAAAGAAAAGCAAAAGCAAAATACAAAACAAAAGGCAAAACAAAATTATTTGCAATTGAAGGCTAGTACATTTATATTGGAATCCCGATATCATATCCAATCATATAATTTAAAGAAAAATTTATGCTTATATTAAACTAGTATTTTTTCCGGCACAACGGATGTCGGTAAAACCCAGATGGTGGTAAAACCAAAGCGTTGATACGGTTTTATCAACGTGAATTCAGTTGGTTTCAGTTACGTGCACTTTGTATCGAAACTAAGACAAAAAAAAATATAAAATTGGGGTGGACCAATGGTGCGGCGTAGGTCGGTAAAATTCAATCGTTGGTAAAACCCACCCGTTATCGATCCCGGGCATTAAGGCAAATGAGTCTGTGCGAATTTAGTCGGTTGCCGTCGTGTTCGTTACGGTACCAAAATTAAAAAACAAAATCAGCATTCGGTCGGTTTTCGTTACGGTACTGTAACTAAAACAAAAACGTGATTAGTCTACGCGAATTCGGTCGATTTCCGTCGCGTTCCACAGGATACCGAACTAAAACAAAATAATGAAAGAAAAAACAAAAAACAAAATTCACATTCAATGGGTTTTTATTACGTTCATTACGGGCCGAAATATAAAAATAACAAAAAAAAAATACTCCCAATAGGATGCCGCAAAGTGACCCAATAGGGGCTTTGCGGCACCAAGTTGTAATAATTTATACTTCATCCAACTCCATAAAATATAGTATTGATATATGAATTGGATAGTTATTATACATGCATACTATATATATATATGATTGATTTCTTTTGAGAACCGCTTTGAGCTTTAAGAACTCGAAAGAACTCAACGTAACAAATTTTTTTTTGAATTTTTTTTACACATGTGTAATACGTAAGTGTAAATAATGTGTAAAAAATTACCGTAATTTTTTACACACTGAATCGACTTATTACACATGTGTAACTAACATTTAAACTCGTGTAATTATCAAAAATACTTATTTTCTTTCCTGATTCATATTTTAATCAAATTAATCTCAGCCACATATTCAAACTCATTTAATTAAATGTGTGGTCCAAAATTGAGTTCTTAAAGTTCTTACAACTCATCAAATTCTCAAAATATCCCTCCCATATATATATATATATATATATATATATATATATATGGTAGGGTTAAGGTAAAAAACAATATTTTTGTGAAAAGAATAAGAATAGATCTAGACCATTGGATCTATAATCTAGTGGTTAAGATTGGTAGTTTCTAAATAATTGTATTGTTTCATATTTACATTGTATAGTGTCATATTTATGTGGTTTGTTTTATTTTAAAGCTCTTCTCACACTTCTCACAAAACACTTGTTTTTTTTTAAACTCTTTTCTATATATATATATATATATATATATATATATAAAGAAATATTTTTAATTTAATTAAAAAAAAAAAATTTAAAATTTATTTCTTTTATTTTTCTTATATGTTGTTATCCTTCATTAGAAAAAAGTAAAAAATAAATAAAAGTTAAATAAAAAACTCGTGGTAGTGCACATATGCAATACATCGACTATTTTATTACATATGTGCACTAGTGTGTATTTTATTTAAGCAATAGTGTTGAACATCATATATGTTTTTGTGTATATTGTATATGTGCAATAGTGTTATCTTATATGCAAAAATAAAAACAAAACTAAAAATTCGATATAGCGCATACATGCATTAGTGTTGTAATACATATATGCAATAGTGTGTATTGCATACAAACAATGGTGTTTTTCAATAGTATGTATGGTATAATGCAATTGTGTTGTATTATATTTAATAAAAAAAACTATGTATAGATGAAATGTACACTATTGCACATATGCACTACATCGAAGGCTTTTATTTAACAATATCAACTTATTAGAAGGAAAAAAAATACAAAATATTTTTTTATAAAAAGTTAAAAATAATTCTTTAATAATTCTTTAGTTCTATGTCTAAGAGTATTTTTATCTAGATCTCATCCATATATATATATATATATATATATATATATATATATATATGGGATAATTTGAGAACCTTAAAAGTTATAAGAATTTTAAAAACCAAATATGAATCACATGTTTAATTTAATTAATTATATAAAGATTTATGATTGTTAATTAAACCATAATATAATATTAAAGAAAAACTGAAAAACAATATTATTAATGTTATTAAGTAAAAATGCACATAAAAAACATAAAAAATTAAATCATTTTCCCTTTCTTTTTTTTAATATTTAATGTTTATTCAACCAAATCAAATTTTTTTATTAAAAAAAAGCTTATTTTTAAGCTAGAAACAGATTTTTTTATAATATAAACATGACAATTGTTGACTAACATCTATATTTCTATAAAATTTGATGTTTTTTTCAATAATAAACTAATGTTAAATAAAATAAATTTTAATTATAAATCAAGTAATATCTACGTGTAATAACATCTTGCACAAACCATTACATTTTCAATAATTAAATTAATTAAATATATAAAATCATCAATTCGTTTTTTATAAGGATTTACACACTCAAACACCTAACTACACAAATTATAAAAACTACACAGATTACACAAATTGCTATACAATATACAAATGACATAAATTATTCAAATTACATCTATGCCAATTACCCAAATTAAATCTACATCAATTACACAAAAGACATTAATTACCCGGACTACATCTAAACCAATTACACAAATTACTCAAATAACATTAATTTTCCCAACCACGAAATACACAAAATTATCCTATAAATTACCAACTACATATACTACACAAGATGCTTAAATTACACAACAGAAAATACACATATTACATAAAAAATGCAAATTACTTAGATTACCTAAATTAATTGAATTGTTTGTTTTTTTCTTTTATTGTGTTTAGAGAGCAGTACAAAAATCAGTTCATGCTATAAACATCCAAATTTCTAGGTTGACATAAACAACAGAGAGCACATCGAACAACTTTCATTTATTGTAGAAATTAACTAGAGACTTAATGAAGAAACACTAATTGACTCCGGGCAGATTACGGATAATCTGGGGGTTAAATAGATGTTTCCTACGAGGGGTTATGTCCGGCAAAGATGGTTCTTCTGGTGACCTGCAAAACAGACACCGTGAGCTCGCCACTTAGAAGGGGGGGGGGGTACCTCCTTGTGACCACCCTCCGGCGTGAGAATCAGACTAGATTGCTCTTGAATATAAGTGTATATTAAGAGATTGCTAGAAAAGATAAGATGTGATAAGGTAATGTAATGTGTCCATACCATTCCAAGGTGTTGGAGTATTTATAGCCGAAGGTAGGTTTCCAAGCAGGTACAGCCGCCTGAATAGTATTCCTGTTCTGCCAACTGTGGGCTACGCACGTGCCATGCTGGTGGTTGGTGGGTAGGCAGCGACTGAAAGTGACCAGGCCGGCTGTGTACTATTCCTGTTCCACCAACTGCAGGCTGTGCACGTCCTCCGACAGGTTGGTGAGTAGGCAGCGGCTGATAGTGACATACAGTACAAGAGCGTGCTGCTCGTCATACTGTTGTCAGTGAGCTGTCGTATCTTTGGTCAGATCTTTTGTCCATACCTCGTCAGGTACAGTACAAAAGATCCTACAGTATCGTACGGACTGGCTCATTTGTGTGGGAGTGTTCCCGGCTTTGTGCGGGAGTGTTCCCGGCTTGCTCACTCCTTCTTCAGGTGACATTACTGAATTATTTAAGAGTTAAGTGTCTTGTGCGTGTAGCCTTGCTGCGCGGGTAGCCTTCCCTGATGGCTAGTATCCGTTACTGCGGGAACAAGCGGAGTACGTCGACCATTGGGAGGCTTTTCCTGCGGGAACAGCTTGCGTACTGCGCGTAAGGACGTCACGTCTCTGAGCATGGTGGGTCCTGCGGATCCAGTTGGTTTCTGCGCAGACGTCTCTTCAAGGTGAGTCTTGCGAGTTTAGCCTTTGCGCAGACGTCCCTGTTGAAGGTGAGTCTTACGGGTTCAACTGCGCAGATGTCCCTCTTTGAGGTGAGTCTTGCGGGTCCAACTGGGCTCTGCTGGGACCTGCCTCTTCAAGTCCCCCCAGTCCAATGTTCTTCTCATGAATTGTTAATAAGTGAGGTGAACTTTTGGACTTAAGCAAAGGGTTTTGAAAAGGGTTTAGTTTTAAGGTTTTCCATGGGGATTCTTCCCGCGGAAGTCCTAATGTCACGTGCAGAAATTCCCGACTTTTCTGCTTGATCTTTGGGTATGATGCGGGTAGGTCTGTAACCTCCTCGCAAGTCAGGAGCGTTGAGTTCCACTTGTATAGATTCTCCATGAGGTTTTGGTAGTTTTGAACATAGTGATCAATTATGTTAAAACAACCAATTCCATCTTGGAGCTTCAAACAATCTGGTTCTCGACGTTCCCGCTATGCGGGGATGTTATTCCCGTTTCCGCAAGCATGGCCCAGAAGATCCTTCTTGGTTTCAATTACCTGCGGAGTGCTAGGTATGTGAAGGGTTTCGCCTTGACACTGTACCCGCACTCGTCTTATAGTTACTTTACTTCCAAGGTATTCCTGGCTTCAATTCCCTGCGGGTGCTAAGTATGTGAAGGGTTTTGCCTTGACACTGTACCCGCACCCGTCTTATGGTTACTTGGTCGCCGAGGTATTCTTGGCTTCAATTCCCTGCAGGTGCTAAGTATGTGAAGGGTTTTGCCTTAACACTGTACTCGCACATGTCTTATAGTTACTTGGTTGCCAAGGTAAGGGGTATAGTTACTTTTGAATCTTTTTGAATCTTTTTGAAATTCGAAGAGTTGGTGAAAGGATAAGAACAGTCCAAACAGTTGAAACGTCGTCCGACGGTTTCTTCTGACAGTGTCAGGACGTGCAGGAAGTTATGACGACGTGACAGTATATGGTCATTCCAGACGCTTTTTCAGGCGCGTGGGCGCGAGTTTTAGGGCGCGTGGCCGCGAAGTTTACGGCACGCGTCCTGTCAACAGCTGTTGCCAGCTTGCTTTTTCCACGTGTCATAGTTTCATTGCACCAGCGTTTTCCTCTCTCTTCCGCATTAAATTCATCGCATTCATTGCGATGAGTATATAAAGGGAGGAGAGGTTGCATCTCAACTCACAGTTTCACCTCTCTTCTTCTTTTAAACGATTTCCGGCGAATACTCTAACTTTTCTGTCGAGCATTCTCCTGAAATCGTTCTTGTTTACATCCCAAACATGTCTTCTCATGATCCTGAGGTTACTGTCGAGGAGTCCGATGTATACCTCGAGAATCCGTCGTCCACGTCGGACAAGGATGACAAGAGTACTGCTGGCGAGTGCCAGTGTGCTCTTCCGGTCGACCTCTATCAGTACGTCGTCAGGAAGTTCATGCTCGAGCCTTTCGAGCCTGAGTTTCCTGCACCTCATCAGACGGTGTACGATGCCCCCAAGGGCAAGATAGGGGTGTACGCTGCATTCTTCGTCTATGGGAATCTCAGGTTCCCATTGACGAAGTTTGTATACCGTGTTCTGGAGAGATACGGTGTGCATCTGACTAAGGTATACCCAATGGCGATCGCCAAGATCCGCCATTTCGAGTGGGTGTGTCTCATTCTGGGTGTGGAGCCCCATGTTGACCGCCTGATGACCTTCTATTCCTGGAGGTGCATCCAGGGGTGGTATACCTTGGTCAATCGGATCAAGGGTTTGAAGATCTGCGCTACCGAGCGCAGTCTTCGATCTTGGAAGCGGGAGTTCTTCTATATCTCCGCTCGCGTCGTCCCCATAGCGATGACGTTCAAGAACGGGAGAGCTCTCCCGAACCTTCACGCCTCCAACTACCAGGAGGCGGAATGGTTCTCCAAGGTTTCCTGGATCCAGTCTCCGGTTTACCGCTTTGCGCAGTCCGGGATGGTGATGCTCGGGATGAGCCGGGTGTTGAAGGAGGCGTCGCAGATTCCCATCGTCCTCGAATATGGTTTGAACTCTGTCCCTTACGGTATGCTTCATATTATCCGTTAATTTAGGGTTTTTGTTCTAACCGTTTTTTCTTTTTGTTTTCAGAGGGAAACGACTTGCAGTCTCTCCTGCAGCCTCGGGAGAGTGATGGTCCCGCTCGGATGGGTACTCGTGCTCTAGATGAGAACGAGTTGCCCATCCTTGAGCAAACGGCGGATCGGTTCGTGGAGGTCTACCCGCCAGGCCACGAGATCCTGAGCGCCAGGCGGCCAGGTAATGAACTTTTTGACCCTCGCCCTCTCAATGCTCAAACCTCTGCGGGAATTCCTCTAATTTTGTCATCTTCTGATGAGGAATCCGCAGATGGTCCTTTCATGGCGAGGAAAAAGAAGGCTGCCGGCGGAAAGGGCAAGGCGAAGGTTGCCTCAACTGCGGATCAGGGGAATCAGTCAGAGTCGGAGACCGAGAGTGAAGAGGTGGCGGGGAACCCTGGTGGTGATGAGACCACTGTTCCGGAGGTTGAGACAGCTGTCACCTCCGGGCAGCCTAGTACAACGACGGTGACCGGCGTGAAGAGGCCGGCTCCATCGGTTTCGTCCCCGCCTATTCGCACCTTCAAGCTCAAGAGGACTCGTAAGTGTAAACTTTAACTTTAACTTCATATCTTTCCGCCATTATATTTAAATATGTTGTTTTCATGCAGGCGTGGATGCAACCGCATTCCAGGGTGGAGCGGGGAGGAGCACTTCTGGACCCATGACGGTAGGTTTGGTCAACCTACCCGAGGCGATGACCCAGGCGGATGCGCCTGCTTCACGTGTTGGTTCAGTTGCTCACTCGATTGAGGCAACTGTTCCAACTGTGACGTCGTCTCCGCCGGCTGTCAGTGCCATATTCACTGATTCCTTCACTGAGCCGGCGGTGAGTTTTTCTGCGGGCTCTTCCACAGCGGCGACCACGGTTGTGAGTTCACCTCCGGTGAGTTCACCTCTGTTGGTTCCTACGACGGCGGCTTCAACTGCGCCTCCGGCACCGGCGACCACCTCGCCCCCGGCCGGTTCAGCAGGTATGTTTGGGGTTGGGGCGCCTAGCCAATCTTTGCCTCCTTCCCATCTGCCTGACCTCTTGGATGGATATCCGTTAGGTTCGGGTGATGGGTTTGGCGGCTACAGGCCTGTCGTCGACCCTACAGGTGCGTAGGGTTATTTTGGCCTGTTATGTTTTTTTTATCATCTTTTCCTAACTGCTTTTTGTTTTTGCAGTGTCGGATTCGAATGAGGTGTTTGTTCCGCGGTGGAACATCCGCCGGGGAACCACCCTTCGGACGGCTGTGGACTGCGTCGAGTGGGCGCGCCACACCGCCCCCCGTGGTGCACTGGGAGAAGCTATGTCAAGCTACCAGAAGGGTAGGCTGACAAACGAGCTTCGAATTCTCCTTGCCCGGATGCAGCCGCGCGTCGAGCTGCTTTGTCGTGAAAACGACAAGTTAAAAGCAGCTCGTATCCAAGAAGTAGCTCAGGCGCGGGCTGTCCGGGAGGAGAACAGGAGGCTCTCTGCCGTTGCTACGGAGAAGGAGAAGGCCTTCAAGGCCCTTGAGGTTGAAGTTCAGGCCCGTCTCGAGGCCCGTTCCAAGGCTGCCCAAGCTGTTAACGAACAGCTTCGGTTAGCTAAGGAAACCGCTCGGAACGCAACTGAGAGGGCCACCAGGGCTGAAGCTGTTGCTGAGCCTCTACGCACCGAGAATGAGGAGCTCAAAGCCAAATTAGAGAGGCTCCAGCAGGCTCATGACGCCTTGGCCATGGAAGACGCCAAGAAGCTTCAAGAAATCTTGGACCAGAGGGGTATGCTTGACCATACTGAGCGTAAGCTAAAGGGCGTTGAAGAGGCTGCTGCTAAGGAAGTGTTGCTTGCCAACCTTAACAAAAGTGAAGCCGAACGCGCCCGTAACCAAGCTCAAGCTGCCCTCCAGGAGGCTCTGGTTACCAAGGAATGGCTTCTACGAGAAGCGTTGTCGCAGGTAAGCTTAGTTTCATAATGTCTTCACGCTTTTCTTTATACTTAGAAAAGGTTTTAATACTTGTATTTTTGTTTTGTTGGTTGTGCATCGGGTCTTCACGGACACATCATATGACGATGCCATGAGCGCAGCCCTCAACGCTTCTCATGAGGATGGGGAAAAGGCTGGCTTCCTTCTTGGTCTAGGGTTCGTTGAGAAGGGCATCCCGCCTTCCAACTTCCCTTTATATGATGTGGATGCTGAAGCTGCTTATGACCAAGCAGTGAACCAGTATGCTGCCTTCTCGCATCCAGTGGTGGAGAAGGTGAACGAAGTTGCTGCTGCTGATGATGGGTTAACCATTCTCAAGACTTTCCTTGAACCGCCACAACCAAGTGATGGTGCGGGTACAAGTGGGTTTGGAGGAAGTGGTCCTGAAGCTTGAACCTTTAGATCCCTTTCCACTGTTAGGATAGGTTTATGTTTTTGTATAGATTTATACTCTTGTAGGTGGGTAGATACCCGGCCATTCTTGTAATGCTTGAATTTTTATGGAATGTAAATCCTTTGTGCGGGTAGGACCGTCACTCTTGCTTTATAAACGTTATACGACTTGCTCATGCATTTTATAGTTAAATTTGGCACTTGTTTTGCCGCATAAACAATATGTGATTCGCTTGTGCATACTTTAGTTTAACTTAGCAATTTCTTAAGTACTTTGAATAAGTTAACCTATCAACGTGGCAGATAATAGGTTAAAGTTTTGCTTCCTCTTTCGTGATTGTGCGGGTAAGACCGTCACTTGCACTTAGTAGGATGGCTAAACTTTACCTATATCTGACCTGCGTGGAGGTTTTCATCATTTTTTCCTTGAAGATATTTTCTAAGTGTTCTGAATAAGTTAACCGTTCGACGCGCGGTTGTCAATAGGTTAAAGTTCAGTTTCCTCTATCATGATTTGTGCGGTTAGGCCCGGCACTTTCATTTAGTGGGATGACCGAACTTTACCTATGACTGACCTGCGTGAAGGTTTGCCGTTTTTTGTGTTTATGCGGGTTTTGCCGCCTTCCACACGCAACGATTTCTTCACACTTATTTATGCGGTGAAAACCGGCATATCAGTGTTTTGAATAAATTAACAGTTCGACGCGCGGTTGTCAATAGGTTAGTTCGGTGTCCTCTATCATGATTTGTCCGGTTAGGACCGGCACTTTCATTTAGTAGGATGATCAAACTTTACCTATGACTGACCTGCGTGAAGGCTTTCCTTATATTTTCTTTAAAAATTTGTCGTTTCGTGTTTATGCGGGTTTTGCCGCCTTCCACATGCAACGACTTGTTTTCCCACTTATGTATGCATTGAAGACCGGCATATCAGTGTGGAAAGTTCATTAAGTATAAATGTAAGACCATCAGCGTCAATGTGATAAGGAGAATCATTTCCATTAGAAGTGGCTCTGGCCTTTTCTTTTACAAGTTTGGAATTGATCTACATGCAGACTGTGTAATTGAGCTCCCTTCCATGTTCTTGGGAGAGTCATCGAGCCTTTCGAGCCGATATGCACTTGGTTCGGAATCTCGTTGTTTACGCAGTATGCAGTCTCCGACATTGAAGCTACAGTTTTATTCGTGTTTTCCCCAACTGGGGTTCTACACGCATTAGCCTGCTCAGCGTTCATTACGCCACGAGGTGCGTGAGCGTCCCATCTCTGACAAATGCTTCGACGATGTCCTTCAAGTCTACGCATTCCTCGGTGTTGTGGCCTCTTGTCCTGTGGAAGTCACAGAATTTGCTCTGATCAGTGTTGTGTCGCTCTCGGATTATTGGAGCCTTTGGCCATGGGAGTCTCTCGGTGTCGAATATCTCGGTGACGCTTTTGGTGAGTGGCGTCCATCTGGAGTTCCGGTTTGACGACGGCATGTTATCCTTTCCGCCTAACCGAGGGTGCGAGCCGGATGAGGTGTCAAAGTTTACCCTTGACTGCCAAATGCCTAGCTTCCTCTTTTTGTTTAATCGG
Organism: Bidens hawaiensis; assembly: GCF_021521415.1. Classification (NCBI taxonomy): domain Eukaryota; kingdom Viridiplantae; phylum Streptophyta; class Magnoliopsida; order Asterales; family Asteraceae; genus Bidens; species Bidens hawaiensis. The sequence goes on along the minus strand of NW_027496569.1, from coordinate 92,645 downwards.
GCGGTAAGGACATTGTTTTCTCTTGTTTTCTGGGTGTAGAGGTTTGTGCTCTGGGGAAGATCTCTACCCAGTTGCTTTTCCGTTTCCACGAAGCGTTTAGCTGCTGTCATGATGGCATCCCATGTGGATGGCATGCCATCTTTACCCGTTAAGGTGCAGATGAGCTCTGGGTCTTTTGTGCCCTGGATGAAAGCAGCGCGAACAAGATCTTCGCTAATATTACCCAGACTTAGCTTCTTTGAGTTGAAGCGAGTGATGAAGTCTAGCAAAGATTCATCTTCCTCTCGAATGCAATTGAGGATTGTCCATTGCTCTTCGGTATACTTTCTTTGTTGGCTGAAGTGTTGGCTAAACTTCTGTTGGAAGTCTGCCCAATCATAGATGTGGTGGACCGGTAGACGGTCAAACCACGCTCTAGCCGCTCCAACTAGCGTCATCTGGAACATATAACACCACGTGGGTTCCGTCCAATTGCTGACGGTTGCCCTGCTATGAATCTGTTCAAATGATCGTCTGGGTCGGATATACCATCATAAGTGCCGATGTTGGGCATCTATTTGGCACTCTTCGGGGCGATTGCTTCCGCAATGTCCCTTGCAAACTTGGACGTTTCCGCATTTGCAACAGTTGGTCTAAAAGCTTTGGAGAAGTCACGTGGGTTTCTACCCGCGTTTTTTGGTTTGAAAGTTTCTCCCAAATTCCTTCTCGGTTGGAATTCCGTGTCCTTAAGCTTCCCTTTCGCCCTATGGCGAGGGTTTACGTCGGTGTCGGATTCCTCCGAATCATCGTCCAAGTACTCGCACTCATTGCTCATGTTGAGCTGTTGTCGAGTGCTTCCGAATTCGTCAGCCTGTTGGAGTGAACGTAAGCGTTCATCCAGCTCAGCTTGGAATTCCCTTTGACGTTTTTCCGCCCACGCTTTAACTTGTTCAAGTGTTTGGCGGGGGGGCCTCGTCTGTTGTCTTTCCACCTGGGTATCAATGAATCCCAGGGGAGGATTGTTTACTGCACTTGCCCCGGCTCGGGTAACCGGGGTGGTGTTCGTAAAATTTACTGCACTTGCCCCGGCTTGGGTAACCGGGGTAGTGTTCGTAAAATGTGTGTATTCGCCGGTGTTCCCCCCAGTAGCTGGGTTTGTGGTTACCGGGGTTTCTTGGTTACTCCCTGGCCTGGGGACCTGAGTAACGTTAACCATCTTTTCGGAGGTTTTGAAAAAACTGAGAATTAGTTCTAGCTTTTATGCACGGATGGCGCCAATGAAGAAACACTAATTGACCCCGGGCAGATTACGGATAATCTGGGGGTTAAATAGATGTTTCCCACGAGGGGTTATGTCCGGCAAAGATGGTTCTTCTGGTGACCTGCAAAACAGACACCGTGAGCTCGCCACTTAGAAGGGGGGGGGGGGTACCTCCTTGTGACCACCCTCCGGCGTGAGAATCAGACTAGATTGCTCTTGAATATAACTGTATATTAAGAGATTGCTAGAAAAGATAAGATGTGATAAGGTAATGTAATGTGTCCATACCATTCCAAGGTGTTGGAGTATTTATAGCCGAAGGTAGGTTTCCAAGCAGGTACAGCCGGCTGAATAGTATTCCTGTTCTGCCAACTGTGGGCTACGCACGTGCCATGCTGGTGGTTGGTGGGTAGGCAGCGGCTGATAGTGACCAGGCCGGCTGTGTACTATTCCTGTTCCACCAACTGCAGGCTGTGCACGTCCTCCGACAGGTTGGTGAGTAGGCAGCGGCTGATAGTGACATACAGTACAAGAGCGTGCTGCTCGTCATACTGTTGTCAGTGAGCTGTCGTATCTTTGGTCAGATCTTTTGTCCATACCTCGTCAGGTACAGTACAAAAGATCCTCCAGTATCGTACGGACTGGCTCATTTGTGCGGGAGTGTTCCCGGCTTTGTGTGGGAGTGTTCCCGGCTTGCTCACTCCTTCTTCAGGTGATATTACTGAATTATTTAAGAGTTAAGTGCCTTGTGTGTGTAGCCTTGCTGCGCGGGTAGCCTTCCCTGATGGCTAGTATCCGTTGCTGCGGGAACAGGCGGAGTAAGTCGACCATTGGGAGGCTTTTCCTGCGGGAACAGCTTGCGTACTGCGCGTAAGGACGTCACGTCTCTGAGCATGGTGTGTCCTGCGGATCCAGTTGGTTTCTGCGCAGACGTCTCTTCAAGGTGAGTCTTGCGAGTTTAGCCTTTGCGCAGACGTCCCTGTTGAAGGTGAGTCTTGCGGGTTCAACTGCGCAGACGTCCTTCTTTGAGGTGAGTCTTGCGGGTCCAACTGGGCTCTACTGGGACCTACCTCTTCACTTAAGATTTATAAAAAAAATCAACACGTTATTTAATAGCTTACACTTAATCATAATTTGCAATAACAATAATCTAAACCAGCATCAATTGCAAAAACAATAATCATAACAAAACCACTCATTTTTTATTCAAAATATCCCAAACACTAAACCCACCATAAACGATATACAAATATTCAATAAAAAAAAACAAAAACTTAACCACTAATGAGGGTAAAAAAGTAAACAAATACCACATACTACAACTACAAATCCAAGTCATATTTTTATGTACCCTATTTATTCATCATATTTTCAAGTTAAGATAAAGGTGCATTTTTCAAAAGAAAAAAAATTAAATTAGATATTTCATAATAATTTTATATTAAATATTAAAGAATTCAGGTTATAAAACATCGAAAAAGGTTAGCTGGAATACTTTGTTCGTTATGCGTTTTCTTCTTCTTATTTTTTTTTTATAAATTACGACACATTTTTTTAATAAAGATAACAAATATCATTAAAAAAAATTAATATATGTGAAGGAGAGAGAATTACGATGAATTAGATGAATGATGATTTCTGATATGACAATTAACAGGAGAGAGAAAATTAGATTACCAAAAACTTACTTTAATATTTTAAAGGGTTCGTTGATGTAGTTAAATGTGATTCACTCGTTAAGTCCTTAAAACTCAACAAGTTTTTAACTGAAATCATATATATGCGCGTGCGCGCGCACACACACACACATATATATATAGAAAATGGTTTAAATAAAAAGAAGTTGTTTTCTAGGAATGGTAAGAACCAATAGAATTTTGACATTTGGCATTAAAATCTATGGTGAAAGAATAATTCTAAGAAACTATGTCGTTTATAACGGTGAAAAGTAATTCTAGGAAACTATGACGGTTTTTGATAATTTTAAATCTCAACCATTGATTGATAAGATCCAATGACTATGATTTATTCTTAGTCTTCCTAGAAAACTACTTATTTTTAGGATAACACTCCCCTATATAAAATATAATAAATAAAGGTTCTTAATGTCACATGAAATCACATAAGATAACTTCTTACAAAATTTTCCCACCTCTCTCTCTTATTAAATGCATTTCCTTTTTATTAATAGTTTTATATTTAACTCTTTTTTTCCTTCTTAATAAATTATTTTCTCTTTTCAACAATTATTTTTTAATTTAAAAATTTAATACAAACATAGATATATTATTTAGTTTTATATAAATATGTTGTATTAGTTATTAATATTAAGCTTTTATAAGTAAAAAAAATTTAACGTTGATTTAGATAAAATAATTAATTTTAAATAAAGAAATTTTAACTTTATGTTTGTTTTGCAATTAAGATTAATAAAAGCTAAAGTCAATCACTATAGATGGTTTGATTTATTTTTAAGACAACCTGTTTTAATGCATGGTAAGTGATGTGTTTCATTATCTAAATTTGAAATAAAAAACAAAACGAGACTACTAATATTGATATGTAGGTTAAAAGTACAAATATTGTATAAAAAATATATTTAGAGATTTATTAATTTTCAACAACTTTTTATTTACGTATTGTGTAATATGTAATTTATTCTACCATATGTTATATCTTTATATCATTTGACATATTAGATTGTGTTATTATCTGTTGGGCCTAGTTTTGTGGTTTGAGCTTGTTTGTACTTAGTTCTAGCTATTGGGCTTGGGTTTTTGGGTGCATATGTAAACCGAGAACACTTATGTGTTCTCGGTGGGCTTTTTGGTGTTTGGGCCGGCCTAAGTGTTTGGTTTTCCTATATATAGTTTACATCATGTATAGGGAAAAGGTTGTTCACTTCCAGTTTATGTTCGTTTGTTTTGTAAGTGCTTAAGCACCCGACGTATTCAATAATATACGTTTGTTTTGAAGCAATTCTGTGTTATTTTACTTGCTATCATTCGTGTTCTTGAATCACCGAGTGTTGGTATTCCGCAGAAGTACTCGTTTGGTTGATATCATATTGTAGTGATCTAGATTCAGGACTTACAATTGGTATCAGAGCCTTTGACGAATTCAGGCTCATTATTGTGATATCAACGATTCAAGGATATTATCTACAAGGTTTGATGAATATTTCCGGCGAGGCAGTGTTCGGAGAAGAAAGATAAGTCTATTCTTGGATAAAATTTGGTTTGACTTGAAAATTAAATCGAATCCTACATTAGTTGGAAAGTTGTTACAATTCAGTTGAAGTTTTCTCAGGTTTTCGGCCTACATTGTTCTCGGCAAGATTGTGTTCTCGGCAAATTAGTGATTTCGGTCAACTAATTTGGTCAACCAACTCAGTTCTCGGTCAATAGCCTGACAACACTCTAGGTTTTCGGCCAAGGGTGGTTTTCGGTCAAGCAATTGGTGAACAATAGTGGTTCTCGGTCAACTGTTTGAGATCTCGGTCAACTGCTCTAGTTCTCGGCTGACTGTTCTAGTTCTCGGTCAATATTCAAGTTTTCGGTCAACTATTCCATATAATTTTCAGCTCAGCTCAGTTTACTTTGTTGGGCCCCGTTTGTTTTGGACTTGGACCTATGACTGGACTTAATTATTTAATTGGACTTAATTTGAATTCAATTTAACATGGCCCAGTTAACAAATGGCAGCAGCTCCATCAACTCGTCTCTTCACCAAGAGCTTGATTCCATCATGGGCACTGCTACTCGCATACCTCGTTTATTGTCCCACGAGGGGTTTTGTGAATGGAAATTTAGCTTAGAACATTATGCCAAATTGAAAGATGCGAAAATTTGGAGAAGCATTGTGAGGGGACCCCAAGTGATCACTTATCAAAGAGAAAATTCAAACGAGGTTCTTGTAAAGCCGGTTGCTGACTATGATGATGATGATTTTGCTAAGGTTGAAGAAGATGAGAAAGCCCTCTTAACTCTAACCATGTTACTTTCACCCGAGATTTCCCTTCAGTTTAGAGAACTTTGAACAACTAAGGAATTGTGGGCCGCACTGATAGAGGTTTATGAAGGAAATGAGGACATGAAAAGAAGTCGTCAAGATCTGTTGAGACAAAAGTTTAACATGTTCAATTATGTTCTGGAAGAGACACTGGAATCCCAACTTCAAAGATTTATATCTCTTGTAACTGAAATGAGAACTGCTGGAATCTTTCTACAAACCTCTGAAATTAACAGCAAGTTGGTGAATTCTCTGCCAAAGAGTTGGGACATGAATGTTGTAGTTATCAAAAAGACTAAAGATCTTAATAGAATGAGCATAACTGAGATGATTTCTACCATTAAAGCCTGTGATATGGATGATAAACAACGGACAATAAATCATGCTAGTTCTTATAGTGCTGCTGGATATAACGTTGCGTCAAACAGTGCTCTCATGTCACAAGATAGTTTCTCTTTGTTCAAGCCCACTCAACAACCACCACAGGGAAACTTTCAGATGTTTTCATCTACCCTTGGTCAATCCTCGTCATCCAAGTCACCCAACTCAGCTCCAGTATTTTTCACCAAGTTTGGTCAGTCTACAAATGATTATAGAAAGACCACTCCTAGTCAAAACTTCAGCCAAATTCCCACCATACCGAAAGAAACTCAAGAGAATATCGCATTAATGGCAGGATTTATGAATTGTTACCATGCGTTTCTGGCTGGAGACTTGGTCCAACCCATGGCTTCTACTGAATTTGATCAGATTCATCCTGATGATGTTGAAGAAATGGACATCGCGTGGCAAATTGCCATGGTGGTTTTCCGTGCTAAGAAGTTTACCAAAAGGACGGGTAGAAATAATTGGAACATGCCAAATAATCAAAAAGTGGGTTTTAACAAGGAGACTCTCAGGTGTTACAACTGTCATGAGCCGGGTCATTTTGCTCGTGAATGCACCAATCCGGCCAAAGATGGGAATACGGAAAGGGCTTTGGTTCCAGCTGGAAATTCTCGGGGTGAAACTGGAGGTAGTTCGGGAAATGGTGAAAGGGGTATGGTTGCCCAAACGTTCTCTTGGGAAGGTCAAATGGCTGCGCTGAATATTGGAAATCAGACTGCGAATTTCGCAACTGTTGAAGACTCGGCCGAAGAAAAAATTGCTGAGGAGAAGGTCAAGGAGCTCCAGTTTGCTTTCATGGCATTCACTTCTCCAGACTCATCTGAGGTACGTTTTCAACCATGTTCTTTAAATTGTGGTGAGAAAATAGAAATGTATAAACTTCATAATGACAGTTTAAGTAGAGATATGGAAAGAATAAAATCTGAGAGTTTCAAACATAAGAAAAATGAAAAGGGATTTTTAGACAAAATTGAATCTCTTAACAAAGACATTAAGAAACTTAAGTCTGATTTTAGCATTAAGAGCTGTCACCATCGTGATGCCAAACAAGAAATCGTAGAATTAACTGCTAAACTGGAAGCCTCCAAGCTAGAAATCTTGAAACTCACTAGCAAATTTGAAAAGGCTGAACTTGATTTTAAGAAATTCGATGGTTCCAGTAAAGTAGTTGATTCAATGATTGAAAATCAGCTATGGTGGAAAGAAAATGAAGGTGAAGGAATAGGATATAGTCAGGTTCCCCCCACCATATAATCACAATTATGTTCCCACTCATGTTACCAAAAAACAGGAAGAAAAGATAAAGGATATGAAGTATGATAAATAGGACAAAGGTGATAGAACCAGCTCTGCTGATGCTAGTTCGTCTACTTTAAATATGAACGATTCGAATGTGTCTACTTCATGTGCAGAAAAAATAATTGTGAAGGAATGGATTGATGAGGATGACGACCCGTGTTTTGATTTTGATAATAATGATGTTTCTAATATTTATTTAGAACTTCCCGTTTTGAATTCTGTTATTCAGACTGTTTGTGTGGGCTCTGTTTTAAAGAGCAAAGATTCTTGTGTGGTTGATTCGGTTGAGACTTTAAAATCTAATAATGTGGTTTCTAATAAAATCAAAATTTCAAAAAATTCAAAAACATCAGAAAAATACGTTGCACCTAAATTTGTCAAGGAGGGATGCTCTAATGACAAACAAGGTGATAAGTTCAAAAGGCAAAATGTGAATTCTCGCAAATCTAAACAGACTGGTCCACACAACCAGTCCAGACAAGGAGCTGCCCAGAGTGAATTTTTCATAAAACGTCAGACATGTTTTAACTGTGGCACTCCCGGTCACATTGCTAGAAATTGTCCACATCGTCCGTACATTCCATACTACGGATTTTATCAAAAGAATATGCCATATGTGCCTCATAATGCATATAGGCAAGGGTTTAGATATTATTCGGCTAGTTCCTTTGACGATGATTGGAATCGAAACAAATCTGGCAGGTTTAGTCCTCATCAGACCAAACCCAACATTATTAAAAGAAGGGTTAGTAAAGTTGTTTCAAGTTCAAAATCACATATAAACACTAACACTAGACCTAAATAGGAGAAGAAAACGGTTTCATCTAATCATTCTACGTCTAAAACACCGGAGATTATGACAACCGTTCATACTTATAACTCCAAGTCTCACAGACATAGATGGTTGCCTAAATCTCCGGCTAAAGAGTCAACAAAATCCATTTTTGATGATCAAAAGGACATGTCATGGCAATCCGTGACAACTGTAGACGAATCAGAGTCACCCATTGTAAGTATGGACTAGGTACCAAAAACTAACTAATCCAGCGTTTCGTGCAGGGGCAGCTATGGGGGAATATCATCAGATCTTGGTATGTTGATAGTGGCTCTTCCAGGCACATGACAGGAGACATCACCCAGCTACACGACATTCAAACATTTAATGGTGGGTATGTGTCCTTTGCGGGAGGAGAGAAAGGAAAGATCACTCAAAAGGGTACTGTACGGTGTTTTAACGTCGGATTTACTCATAAACACAGTTCTTACAAATCAGGATTCATTAAAACTTTTCGCGGAATAAAAAACATCATCCATTCATTACAAAACATTAAATCCTTTTATTTGATACCATAACCCAAAACATTATATTTAAACCTCTTTTCTTTATATCTTCATATGCCAGCCGTTCAATCCATTCCATGTGCCAACTTCATGTCAACTCTTTAATCAAATCACCTGCGTGCATACTAAAAGTCAGTTACGCTGAGTGAGTTCTAGTTAATCAAGCAACTCATCATACAACCACTTCATACATCATATATGTATCCAAGACACATAATCCACTGTCTAACATGTTCACCTTATAACTTAACCACTTAACTGCCCCTAACCACTTAGCCACTTGTTTACGAAAGCACATTGAGGCTTGCCCTCCCACGCACTCCCGTTATGCCACTTAATAACGAGGACGCGTATAGGCTTACCCTACCACGCACTCACGTTATGCCACTTAATAACGAGGACACGTATAGGCTTACCCTACCACGCACTCACGTTATGCCACTTAAATAACAAAGGCACGTATAGGCTTACCCTACCACGTACTATCGTCATGCCACTAACACTCTTAATAGACCCCTTACCACTTCTATCACACTATCATCTACTTGTCTACAACACACTTCCTATCATTTCATCATTTACATAATAAGCAAGTCACATCAACAATCATACGCATTAATAACCACTTGACAGTCATTATCCTTGGCGATACGTGCAATATCCGAAGATCGTTCACGCACCGGAAAGCATTATATATTAGCTACTTGGTATATCATCTATAGCATAATCTTACCACTTAAGGTAAGTGTATTCACACTTCACATCGAGTATGCACACAGCCCCGAAAATATAACAAGGAAATGGGGCTAGAAACTCACCTGAACTCGGCTACTTCTTCCGTTAATGGTTACCCCTTTCTTTGGCTGTGCACGGTTAACTGTATAACAATTATGGGTATAGATCACTATCATTTTCCATATCGCGTTTCTAGTTTAATTATTACCCTCAACAAACGGGGGTCCCGAGGAAACGCCCATGGCAGCGGGGTCCTAGCCCCTAGCAGGGTCCAAGGGGCAGAGCCCGGGGAAAAATATTATTTACAATAACTGTCTTAACACATTTTCCATTAGGATTTTATTTTATTTTCTAATTCGCCAACCCATTCTTCATAACGAATTAAGTCTGATTCGCTATCCGATTCGTCACCTTAATGTAAGCGAATATGCATGTTAGGCAAACTTAACTTAAGCGAACGTAAGTTAAGCGAACTTAGCATTAGTAAACTTGGCATTAAGCGAACTTGTCGTAGCGAAGTTATCTTATAGCGAAGTTATCTACGGCGAACTTGCTTATAGCGAAGTTGTTTACGGGCGAACTTGCTGCAGCGAACTTGTCTACGGCGAACTTAGCTTGTAGGCGAAGTTGCCCAGCGATAGCTACGGTTCATTCATGACTCCCTATAATCACCTCCGTTTTAACGTGTAATTCTTGTATACGATAATAACCAAACCCGTAAACGTTCTCATGTTCATTTTCGGATAAAACCTGACCCGGAAAGCATAAAGTTTGGACCTTTAGGCTTAAAACGTTCAATAAGGTTTTCTTTAACGGGCCGCTCATAAGTGCAGATTCGTTAGGTTCATTTTAACATCAAGTTTGCTACTTCAATACTAGTTTAGACCCGATCTACTATTGGTTTAATTCTCAAGGCTAATCGTTCATGAAAACGTAAACTTTAACTTGGAGAACATACCTTTAACGCGTTTGGAGGTTACGGTATAGCTTGGTTATGAACTTTAGGCCTCGAATCTGTCTTGTATCACGAGAATATATCAAGAATCGATGCTTGTTTGGCTTGGATCTCACCTTCCACTCTCGGCCGAATGTTTATGTGAAGGTGTATGTGTGAGTTTTGAGTGTGAAGAGAATAAGATGGAAAGTATGAGGATTTAGGGTTTTAGGATGGTTTAGGGGATATTTATATCCCTTAAAGCCCATGGACCTAAGACCCATTCCCCTTAATCCATCTTAATTAGTCCATAACTAATCTCTTCTAATTTTCCTACTTACTCTTTCATATTATTATTATTATTATTATTATTATTATTATTATTATTATTATTATTATTATTATTATTATTATTATTATTATTATCGTTCCACTAACTCGTTTATTTCTCCCGACGCGAATAATATATTAAACATTATTTTAGAAATTTTGGGATGTTACATAATGCGATGCTTTGGCATCGTCGGCTTGGTCATGCAAATACTAAAAACCTGAATCGTCTTGCTAAAAACAATCTAGTGCGTGGTTTACCAATCAAAGATTTTGTGACTGTTGAAAAATGTGTGGCTCGCGCTTTGGGAAAACATCATCGAAAATCTCATAAACCTAAGTTAATTAATACAATTTCGTCAGTTTTTCAGCTTCTTCATATCGACCTCTTCGGGCCGGTTCATGTTTTAAGTTTGTCTCATAGCTCTTATTATCTTGTTATTACTGATGACTACTCACGTTTTACGTGGGTGTTTTTCTTGTCAAATAAGAATGAAACTGCAGATCTGATCAAGAAATTTGTAGTGTTGATGGAAAATCAACTGAACCTAAAGCTGAAAGGAATTAGGTGTGATAATGGAACGGAATTCAAGAATGCAGTTCTGAATCATTTTTGCTCAGAAAAGGGGGTGCTTCGTCAGTATAGCGCTCCAAGGACACTGCAACAAAATGGGGTCGCTGAAAGAAGAAACCGAACTCTGATCGAGGCAGCAAGAACGATGTTGTGTGACTCCAAATTACCACTGTTCTTCTGGGCAGAAGCCATTAATACGGCCTGTTGTGTTCAGAACCGGGTGATAATCAATAAGTCCAAGATGAAGACTCCGTATGAGATCGTTTATGGTCATCAACCCACTGTCGCACATTTCAGAGCCTTTGGGTGTCCGTGCACGTTGCTAAATCCAGAAACCACTCCAAAGTTTGGAGCTGCAGCAGATGAGTGTTACTTTGTTGGATACGCGGGAAATACAGCTTACAGGGTTTACAACAAGTCCACTAAACATATTATAGAATCCTATGAAGTTGGTTGGTTAGAAGAAAATGAGACTGACGCCTGTGTTGGTCCCGGTTGGTTATTCTACTACAATGAATTCATTAAGCCCTTCAATGTATTTCCAGTTATCAACACAGAATCCCAAAATGGTCCCACAGTGGAAGGTGTGCAAATCAACTCTCAGTCACTGTCTCATATATCTCCATTACTGGATGATGAGATTGCTGAGACAGCTAGTACTTCAACTTCAACCGACAATAAGCCTGAACGGTCTTCAGAAACTGACTGTTCACCAATCTCGTCTAAGAATACTGCTAATGTTGAGGGGGAGAGTTCCGTTCGTCAGATATTTGGGAGCACACTGTTTCCCGATGCCATTCCAGATGAATACGTTGCCAGCACCTCGTACTCTCACAGCATAAAACATCTGGCTGGAAAAATCACCTTACTGATTCCGGGGAGAAAATAACAAATCTTCAATCTAGCAGTGATGTTTCCGATCATTCAATTCCTTCAAGAATCCAAATGAATCACCTGATTGAGAACATCATAGGCCCAATTGAAGCAGGTGTGTCCACCAGAAGTCAGACCGGACACATAAATAGCTGTATGTTTTTCTGTTTCATATCTCAAATCGAACCAAAGAACGTTGAGATGGCACTTCAAGAACCTAGTTGGGTCGATGCTATGCATGAAGAACTGAATCAGTTTGATAAGTTGAAAGTGTGGAAATTAGTTAAGCTACCGGAAGGAAAGAAAGCACTTGATACAAGATGGGTGTTCAGGAACAAGCAAGATGACACCGGGGTTATTGTTCGTAACAAGACACGAATGGTAGTTCGCGGGTTTCGTCAGATAGAAGGGTTAGATTACATAGAAGTCTATGCTCCAGTAGTTAGACTTGAGGCAATTAGAATTTTTCTAGCCTATGCATCGTATATGGGTTTTACAGTTTATCAGATGGATATTAAAACAACGTTTTTGTATGGTGAGTTCAAAGAAGAAATTTATGTCGATCAGCCACCGGGTTTTGTTGACTCTAAGAAGCCAAATCATGTTTAAAAGTTAGACAAGGCTCTGTACGGGTTACATCAGGCTCCACGGGCGTGGTATGTTAAACTGACCGCGCACCTACTTGACCACGGTTACAAGCGGGGAACGATTGATCAAACTTTGTTCCGGAAAACTGTCAGAAAGGATTTGATTCTGGTCCATATTTATGTTGATGACATCATCTTCGGTTCCACCAGTGTTGACTTGTGCAAAGAATTTGAAGGCGTTATGAAGAAAAGATTTGAGATGAGCTCGTTGGGTGAAATGACAACTTTTCTGGGGTTACAGGTTCGGTAAAGTCCAACGGGAATTCTACTACGTCAAGGAAAGTATGTTGAAGACATGCTGGCTAAGTTTGAGCTTCAAGATTCCAAGAGTGCTAATACTCCAATGGCAGAAAGACCGCTATTCTCATCTGATCCTGAAGGGAGTCCCGTAGATCAAACATACTATCGATCGATGATCGGCTCTCTGATGTATCTCACAGCTAGCCGTCCTGACATAATGTTTGCAGTCTGCCAATGTGCTCGCTTCCAGGCTAATCCTAAACTCTCTCACTTAATTGCTTTTAAATGTATTTTTAAATATTTGAAGGGACAACCGAAGTTAGGTCTTTGGTATCCCAAACAATCAGAATTTGATCTTTATGCTTTTGCTGATAGCAATTGTGGTGGAGATGACATTGACGGGAAATCCATGTCAGCCGGTTGCCAGTTTCTCAGAGATCGCCTCATCTCATGGCAGTGTAAGAAACAACAAACGGTGTCCACCTCAACCGCCGAAGCAGAGTATGTTGCCGCATCCGCTTGCTACTCTCAGGTTATCTGGATGCAAAACCAGTTGCTGGATTACGGTTTGGAATTTCTTGACACTCCTCTCTTATGTGATAATGATGCGGCCATTGCCATTGTGAAAAACCCAGTCCAACATTCTAAAACCAAGCACATCGATATTAAAATTTATTTTATTCGTGACTGTTTCGATCGGAAATTGATTCATCTTGAACAGGTCCACACAGATAATAACGTGGCGGACCTATTTACAAAACCGGTCGGAACAACAAAGTTTAACGTGCTTGTGAGTTTTCTTAAAATGCTACGGTTCGAGGATTGTGTCTTTTTGGGAATAAATTTGTACATTTTTGGTTTGTTTTTGCACAAATTTAGGGGGAGAAAATCAAAAACACAAAAATAGTGTGTGTGCGTTGAAAAGCAAAATATCAAAAATAGTGTGTGTGAGTTGTCTTCTATTAAAAAAAAATTGAGTTTCTCAAGATTCATTTTCGCTTAAAATTATGTCGGTTGCTCATGTTTGAAGGACATATACTTGTATATGGTTGGTCCGGTGTTCTAATTGTAGTTTCACAGGACAACCATTTACCTAATGACTGAAAGCACATAGGGCGATTATGATGTTTTTGTGTTTCGTGTTCTTTCACTTAAAATTATGTCGGTAACTCTGAGTTGGAAGGACATGTGTTTCCATTCATGTTTGGTCCGATTAAGCACTTGTGGTTAAAATGGATAGCCATTAACCTGAAAGCTTAAAGTGACCGGGGTGACTGAATGCTCAACACGTGTGTTTTACTTAACTCTACGGGAAGTGATATTACTATTCATTTAACAGCTTTTAAGAGCTTTAAAAGGTTTTCAACTGGAAATTGATCCAACCTTTGTAAAGTGATAGACAAATTGTTTCTGTGTGTCTAACGGGTGAAGTTATTAAGCTTAAAAGGCTCTAGAACAGTCATTGATATTGTACGGTAGCTTTCCATGATGCGTAAAAGTTAAAGTGATATAAACTAAATTTGCTAAACTTAATGTGGAGAGTCAGTTTGAAGACATGTGCATGTCTCCAGATACATCTTTCCGAATGATAGGCAGAAAAGCAATTACCCAGTCATACACGAGCCCGTTAGTGTCATGATCACCAAAATATTATAATTTTATGTTTATTATCATTAAAAAAAATCAGCTAAAGAGTTATTCATGAGCTATGTATCTATTACTAAAATTATTTTCAAAAGGCTTAAAGGACAAACTAGAACTACAAAGATGGGGGCACACAAGTAAGTCCTGTCATGTCTCGAATGAAAGGCTTGTCAGTTTACTGGCACTAAGTCCAACGTTCAACCTTAAAGCCTAAAAATTCTATTTTATTGTCTATAAAAATCTTTTGATCAAGCACTAGGGGGTTGGAGTCAAATTGGGGTGATCTGGGGAAAGCCAAATATGATTTGAAAAGAGATAGGAGGCACCACAGGTCCATGAGTGATGTCCATCTAAGCTTTATGCCGAACTAAAGCTTAATCATATCACTGATGCAATGAAAATCATGCTAAGTATGTTATACCTGTTGTCAACCTGTTTCTTTATGTCATAATAACGCTGAACATGAATCCTTGTGACAACACCTTAAACAATATGATTTCATGTTCGGATCTTTTCATAAAAGGCGGTGGTTTTATCAAAAACTGAAATTTGATTCCGACGTTAAAATATTTAAGGGAGTTGGTCTTTGTGTGGATAATTATTTTGAAATTTTTTAATTTAGTTTTATTTGTTATTTTTTATTTGTCCTGTCTAATATTGCTTTTCCTCAAAATTACTCTCCTCGAAACATTTGTATAAACCATGTGTTTCTTAAACTTGGGCTTTGAAAGCTTTGGACCTTTCCAAATGGTTCATGATTTTAATTGGGTTGTATTTGGTTTTCGACCCGTCTGAACTGAGTATAGGTACCTCTTAAAGTTATTTTTCTCTCATTACCCTTTTAAAACCCCAAACCCTTAATCTTCTCAGCCGAGAACTTCTCTCCAAGTCATCTTGCCGAAATCGAAATCTAATCACTTTTAAAGTGTTTATTGTTGACTAGCAGGTACTCAACGAAATCATATGGATCCCATGTATCAACAGAGGCATATTCGATGATTTCCGTGAACCTATCTTATGGATGGTTTGGTGAATTAAGAGTGGATATTTGAGTTAAAAAGGGGTTTTTGATGCATTTTTTTAATGGTTATTTAGGGGTTTTCGGTTGATTATATATGTGTTGTTACAGGTTTAATGAAGGTTTTTGGGGGATCTCGGTAGGTTGAAGATGATGACACATGTTCCAAGGTGGAATCCAAGGGGTTCTCTACCCCAGCTGGCAAATGGTTCTCGGTTTGACTTTCGTTGATCGAGAACCCCCCCTTGAATCTTGTCCTCGGTCATTTTCTAAACCGAGAACTCCTTTGTTCTCGGTTAATTGTACTGACCGAAAACCCATCTGTTCTTGGTTAAATGTATTGACCGAGTACCTCTGTTCTCGGTTGGCTTTCATCAATCTCTGTTGACCGAGAACTCCATTACTTTGACCGAGATTCCCCCTGCCAGGCCCAAAATTCTCACAGCCTTGGCCCAGACCTTTACTGTGATGCTTCTTTTGGCCTACTCCAATGCAACTTGAACTGTCACCTAATTTCTTTTGAGTCCAACCTTGCTTAATAATCCAATTGTATCTTAATTTTTGGTTTAAATGTCCATTACTATTATCTAAATTGTTAAGTTTGGTGCATATATGGCTGATCAAAATCCGTTAAAGTTTGTAGATACTCATAATATAGCTGGTCACCTGTATGATCCGCCACTGGCTCACAAGGAGTTCAAGTCGATGATTGTTGGACTCAATACCTGCAGGATCTCTCACGCTCTTTGTGAGAATCCTGTCATTTGCAGGAAGATGGTTACGTATTCCAGATCAATGCGAAGATCAATTCTCAAGGAGCAGATGGAGTTACTTCAATTAACTCCAAAATACAGATTAAACCTGTTATTGTTACTGAAGCCATTATCAGAGAGGCACTATTGTTTGGAGATCAACCTGATTACCCAACAGAGTACTCTACAGCTGAAGTTACTGAAGTTATTACAAGAATGGGGTATGAAGGCACTTATCCTCCGGCAATCAAGAAGTTGTTTCACCCTTACTGGAGATACCTATTGCACACGTTTTTCATATGCATCTCCGGAAGAAAGGGAGGTTCAGATGAAATCAGTCACACTCAGACATCTGTCGTTGTTGCTCTGATAATGGATTGGAATTACAACTATGCCAAGTTCGTTTTAAATGAAATGATAAGCAATTTGAGGGCAAAGAAGAAGGAGATGTTCTTGATGTATCCAAGGTTTTTATAGATAATTTTTGGTTCTCATTATACCGACTTGGTTAAATCTATTGAGACCTTAGATATGAAGTCTATGGGACCCAATTCCTTTGGGTTAATGAAGCAGTCGAGAAAGGGAGCCAAAGTGGCCTATAGGGGATTGAGACCCCTAGTAAAATTCGGTCGTTTTGCTGAGGCCGAAGCTGAGCCTGACATAGCTCAAGTCGCTGACGAGCATGTGGAACCCGCTCAACCACGTGTTGCAACATTTGAACTTTCTGATGATGAGGAAGATGAAGAAAAGCACCGTCGGTCAAGTACTCTTACAGATGATGAAAAATTGAAGGCCCTCGAAGCTGCTAAAGTTATATTTCAGCCAACTGCACGGAAGCCTCCTCTGACAGTTACTGAAGATGCTGAGGAAGATTATGTTGAAGAACCAACTGCTGATCTCATCCATCGTAAACGAAAAAGGGATGATTTGAGATCAAGCGAGTTGGCCAGTGAAGTCGAAACAACCAAAGCTACACCAACACCAACAATCGCACCAGCACAAACATCAACCACCAGTCCTCAACAAAACACCGATCAATCAGAATCGCATGCTCCAGAATCGCAAACCGAACCAGTTGCATCCACTGCTGAGCCGTCTTTCATGAAGTTATTGTCCAGTGATTTTGGTGATGATTTTGATTTTGAAGCAGAGATTCCACACGCTGATACTGAAGATATTCCCTCTAGTCCCGCTGGCCAATTTGATCAAGGCCAGTCAAGTTCTGGTGTTTCAGAAAAGGTTGCTCAAATTCTTGCCATGCAGGAAAACTATTTTCAGAACAAGGGAAAAGGAGTGGTTCTCGAGAATGAACCTGTGGATGTTCAGGCGCTACAACGTCGAGTCTTTGAACTCGAACAGGATTCAGTGATTAAAGAAGTTCGTATCCAGGAACTTGAGGCTAGCAACTCAGATAAAGACTCCAAGATTAAAGAGTTGTAGTCTGGCATGGGAGGTTTGAAAGCTATGTATCTTGATTTCAAACAAAAGCTTATTCAGAAATTTGGAGATGAGTTCAAAAGTAATGAAGATACGGTATATCAAACTTCTGCTACTGATCAAGATAAAGATTCCACTACTCGTCCAGTCGACAATACTGATATTAGCAGGCAAGAGGAATCAGAGTCTCTAAGGCAATACTTGAATGCCCCTCCCATTTCCAAGGAGAAATCTGATAGAATGAAGAAGAATATGCTTGAAAAGGGAAAGAAAAAACTACTAGTCATGAAAAACTCAAATCAAAATGTCGAGTCCTCAGATCATCCAGACAGATTTGTTATTGAATTTAAAAAAGGGTTTTAATAGTAAATATGGTGATCGATCGGGAGTTCTATCATGGGGCTTTGATGCGGATAAAAATATGTGGTGGGTGAAAAGGAAGTCAGGAGTCACCAAGTACTATAAGAAGATGAAAGACTTTGGCTCCTGAACGAAAGTGGATTTAAGTGATTTAATCAATTCTCCATTAACTATTCCAACTAATGATAAAAGAGGTACTAAGTTCTGGAACTTTCTAAGACGAGAGGTTGATCGAGGTTACGAATATGAAGACTGCTGAATCCTTCCTAAAGAAAGCCAAAGGGGTTCAAGATCCGAGGACTGGAAAAACTATGGTTAACGTCATGTGGCCTGCTACAAACAAAGCCACTTACATTCCTGTTCCTGATAAGATTCCAGATGGCACCTTGGATAATATGGAATTCTGGATTTATGATAGCCTTTCTCCCACTGTCATTATTAAGCTGGAGAAAGGAAAAGGTCAGTACCGATTTGTTGAACCAAGAAACCTATTAAAGCTAGGAGAAAGAGACATCCACACACTTAGTACTTTCCAGATAGTTGCTGATGGCATTTTTGAAGAGGCTGCAAAAGAATTCACAAGTATGGTAGCCACCATCATTCGTTGCAAGTTTTGGGCAGGTGCTTTGAAGGATGCTGACGTTGACTACATGGAGCAAGATTAAAGATAAAGCTGCAAACCAAGGGGGAGATTGTTGGGCCTAGTTTTGTGGTTTGAGCTTGTTTAACTTTGTTCTAGCTATTGGGTTTGGATTTTTGGGTGCATATGTAAACCGAGAACACTTATGTGTTCTCGGTGGGCTTTTTGGTGTTTGGGCCGGCCTAAGTGTTTGGTTTTCCTATATATAGTTTACATCATGTATAGAGAAAAGGTTGTTCACTTCCAGTTTATGTTCGTTTGTTTTGTAAGTGCTTAAGCAGCCGACGTATTCAATAATATACGTGTGTTTTGAAGCAATTCCGTGTTATTTTAATTGTTATCATTCGTGTTCTTGAATCACCGAGTGTTGGTATTCCGCACCAATACTCGTTTGGTTGATATTATATTGTAGTGATCCAGATTCGGGACTTACATTATCTAAACAAGTTTATTTATTCTAACTCGTGTTCTACACGGATCTTAATGCCATATGCCATTACACATGAGTGATCCTTACAAAAATTTCCCAATTCTCTCATGTTAAATATATATTTCTTTTTCTTATTAATAGCTTTATATTTTATCTTTTTTTTATTTCATTCTATTATTGAGTGAACTACGGTTTTCGTCCCTATGGTTTGTCGAAATCTGCGGTTTTAGACCAATAGTTTTCCCTCATCTCTCTCACATTAACTACATTTCTCTTTTTAATATTTTATTTTCAATTTTAATTAATTCCATCAGAATTTAAAAGAATTAATACCATCATAAATATGTTAATTTGTTTAATATAAACTGTATTACATTAGTTATTAATGTTAGATTTTTATAAGTAACCAATACGAAATGGTGGGTTTCTTTAATCGATTAAAGTATCAAACATTGTTCATGTCAAAACAGTTTAAGATTAAAATGAGTTTTGGTCCACGAGTTGGTTTAAAAAAGTTGTCATTTACAACTAAGTTTTATTATAGAAAATAACAAAAAAATAATTTATGATTTATGAATTTTCTAACAACTTTTTATTTCCAAATTGCGAAATTTGTAATTTTTACTGTATAATATATAAATAGGTGATACATTTTTTTTTGTATTTCAGATTATGTTATTATTTAAAAAAAATTACTTATTCTAACCTGTGTACTACACGGGTAACTAACCTAGTATATATATATATATGAAAGAATCAAGAGAAAACTTCATCTTAAAGAGAAAACTTAAAACTTATAAAAAAAATTTAATTTAAAAACAATCAATTGTTTTTTTCGTTCATCCTTCTTATATTTTGTTATTCTTGGCTAGAAAAAAAGTCAATGTAGCGCACATATAAAATAGTGTTGTGTTATATATGTGCAATAGTGTGTATTTTATATGTGTTTAATCACATATATTTAATAGCGTGGTTTGTACATGTGAAAAAGTGTTGTATTATATGCCAAAAATATTAAAAAAATAAATACAAAAAAGTCGATGTAATACCTATGTGCATTAGTATTGTATTACATACACACAATATTGTTTATCCAATATGTGCAATCGAATTATATTGCATATATACAATATTATGTATCAAATATGTGCAATAGTGTTGTATACTATGCAATACAACACTCTATGTAACACCCCGGCTTAAGCGGAAAACGTCTAAGTGTGATGTAGAGATTGCTCAAAACACATGTGAAACTATTAAGTGACAATATTATCGTTAATTAATTTAAGCATCAAATACACAAGTTTGAAAGTAAAGAAATACAAGATAAAAAAGAACAATTAAACAACTTTTCCATTTATTATTATAACATAAGTTCTAGTGTCTTCACCAACTGTCATCCTCTAATAACGACGCCTTTAGCATATATATAAAATAAAGTCAACTAAACGAATAGTTGGTGATTTTATACAAGTTTTTGATATAAATACGTAAAAAATCATACAATTCCATAAAACTTGTGAAATAATAACGCAAATAAGGGTCCTTTCCAGTTAGTAACAACCAACGTACTCGGATCGGGGGTCCCTTTTCCACTCAAAGCAAAATGGTCCCGAATGCAAAGGGGGGGGGGCGTATGATAATACTTAATGAGGAAACCACGTGCAAATAAGTTTTGAGTAAGTAATCAAGTAACACATAGGTCCATGATGTGAATATTAGTTTGAAAATATGAATAACTAAGCAATTTGTTTGATAAGATATATTTGCTAATCCTAAAATGTATAAAAGCACTAAAAAAGGGGTATGAGAAACTCACATTGATTAGTGAATGAAAGGATTAGATGTTGGTGTGACTTGATCAATCCTAACCACGAAGCCCTAAACCAAAGTTTAGAAACATGTTTTAGGTTAAGGGTAAGGAATACTAAATCTAATGAATAAATGATTAGATAAAAATAAAAAAAAATATCAAAAAGGAAAATGAGATACAAAATCAGTTTCTGGACAGGAAACTGTTCTGTTTTGATTAAGGTATTTAAAATATCAAACAATTTTATTATAAATCAAGACTTTCTCGTATACTAAATTAGAATTCTTTGAACAACTATTATATAGAAAAGTTTTACAAATTCATACCCTAAATATGCCAAAACAGCCATGTAAATCAGAGGGTATGAATTTGCGCCACTGTTTATAAAATATTAATAGCGAATTCATTCAAATGAATTAAAATGCACAAATAATTTTTAGAACCGTATTTCAATGTAGTTTATCACAGAATCTGGTATTGCACTTTTTCAATTTTTTTAGGAACTAGATATACCTCTTTCTTTGACGGCTAGATCTAATGTCAAAACCGAAACATTGTTGTTTAACTATTTCAAAAGGATTTTGATGAAATAAAATTATAGACTTTTTGTATATGATTATATAACATTTATGAGCGTATATCATCAAAAATCTTTGGGTTATTTGAATAAAATATAACGATTCAAAACAATAAATTAAAGATGTAAGAGCGTTTCAACTGTGATATTCGTGTAATCGATCATCTCCTTGTGTTATTTGTCTCATCCACCCTATACACCATGGTGTATGAATTATGTGGATTCCTAGACATGATTATGTTATGATTTTGACCATTTGATTTACCAGTATGAACAAAAATGAAAATAAATAGAAATAAAATGAAGAAAAGTTGAATAATTAAAATTCTACCTTTCAAATGGAAAATTAAAGAAAGAATTCTCTTGAACTGATCAAAGAGTGATGTAAAGAATGAAAGTGGTAGGAATATGTTCTTATTTATACTCAAATGAGGAGGTTACTATTAAAAATATTTTAATGATAAAATTTATTAGGAGAGTGCTTTGAGGATGAAGTTTGACCATTTTAAAAAAAGTTTGAAGTAATATATTTATTTATTTTATAATAATGCAAAAAAATACTAACAAAAGGATGTTAAAATATTAATTTGATGGATGCACATGTTAGTCAAAATGTCTTGTATAACATGTAATGTGTCATATTATCCATGAATGTATATAATTGTTATGGAAATATTTCTTATAGTTAGAATCTATAATTATAACTATTCAAAGCTTCTAAGGTCAAATTAAGACAACAAAATTCTAAAAATGAGTTGTGTATGTAAAGTGACATAAGTGACAATATATTCGTAAACAAAGTAATAACATGAAATTCAAACCTTATTGATAAGTGAAAATCCAAATTACATTGAAATTTATAACAGGTCGGGTTTTTTCGGGTTTAAAAATTAACGAATGTTACACTATAGCATATATGCAATACGTAATATTGCATATATCACTACTCTAACGATGTTTTTTTTTTCCTTTTTTTAAACAATATTAACATATAAGAAGAATGAAAAGAAAAAAAGCTACAAAATATTTGTTTTAAAAGTTAAAAATAATTCTTTAGGAGGTTTTAAGTTTTCTCCATAAGAATAGCTTTTTGTTGATCCCACCTATACATATATATATATATGTGTGTGTGTGTGTGCGTGTCTATGTGTGTGTGTGTGTAAATATATCTAATATTTTGAGATTATTTGTTTATGAACCAAACCGGAAATTCTATAATCTGTTGTAAAATTTCAAGATTTTTATAAAATTCATTTCCTAGTCTTATCCTTTCGTCTCTTGGAAATTGTTGGGATGAGAAAAGTTCTAAGTGAAGATTGAAATCTTCTCAACCTCTCTGAAATTGGCTAAGTATGGATACCGAGCACACTTAGGCCTCCGAGCATGGTTTGACTTATCCTAGCAAGGTATTTTGCTCTCCGACCAGGGTTATCTTCTTGAAGTCCTCTTAAGTGTCAATCCGAGAAGGGTTCACTTTGTCTTGCAAGGTTGTTCTTCATGCCAAGCAAGGTTTGTTTCCTAGCAAGCCCTTGGCTAAACCAAGCAAAAGAAACCAAGTACTTTGGAAGATCTAGCAATGTTTATTATTAATAAACAATTGTCCGAGCATGCTGGAAGAAAGTTGATAACAAAATATCTTAAGGACTTTGTCGAGCAAGGTTCAACTCCTAGAAATCTACAGTGCTACCAACACAAGTCTACAGTGTCACCAGCACACCTTAGTTTGTTCAATAAGTTATTTGTTAACAAAGAGTTGAAGGGATTTCTGAAGAACAAGTTTGCTCGTAGGATCATATCGAGCAAAGTTTGCTATGGCCAAGAGGATTGAAGTCTGCTAGGTGAATATTTTCCAAGGAAAATATTCTAAGTAAAGTCTACCCGGAGAACTGTTCCCCATCACACTTTGGTTACCAGGTCTGCTCGAAGAAGGCAAAAGCTGCAAAGCTTACTCTAAGACCAGCTTTACACTTAGAATCTTTTGTAATATGATTTTTTGATTATGTATAATTGGTTAGGGTTTCTATAAGGAATGATAGCTGTCTGGGTAGGCCTATAAATAGAATAATTTAGGGCACGCCTATGACAAACGAGAGGTGAGACATGAGAGAATAGACAAGACAGCTGATATTATACCTGACTACTGAGAGTGACGGCTGTTCATTAATACTCACGGACAAAACATTCCTTCTGAAACCCTGATTGATTTTCGTTTGTATTAATCTTTCTATAAATGGAAATCTTTTGAGTTACAGTTTGTGTTTGTTACCTTAGTATTCATTAAGCAACATTTTATGTGTGTTAGTGTTTCTGCCATTAATACATCATTGTTCTTACCCTAAATAGCAAGTCGTTAACCTTCTTGTCAACACTTAATAGTGTGGGTTGCGACAGTGGTATAGTGATCGATATACAGACCGACAAGTGGCATCAAAGCTTGTTCCTGCTGTTTGGGTGAAGAATCGTTGCTTATTATTGCTGATTTGAAGATGAAGAATGACGTAAGCTGAGCACTGTTTCATTGATTTGTGACGTCAACCACTACGTTCTTCATTTCCTTCCAGATCTACAATATTTGGTGTCTTTTCTCTATTATTTACTTTAAAGTTTTGATTTTTATCTTAGATCTTGCTCTTATCTTACCAGATACATCAGATCTGAGGATTTAAGCCACATATCTGATTATTTTTCAAAAGAGTTTGAAATCTGTTTAAGTTTGTCAACTGTTTTCTCTGTTTTTCAAATACATTTTTAAAATCACAAAAAGATGTCTGGGTACGAAGAGCAAGAAGTCTCAACTTACAAGATTCCGAAATTGATTGGACAGGAAAATTTCATAAAATGGAAGGTGCTATTTGAAGCTGCTGTATGCTATAATGACGTAGAGATGTGGCAGTCTATCAAAACTGGACCTTATGTGCTTGATGGAACAAACAACAATCCGGTTGTTGAGGCTAGAATGAAGAAGGTTGATGATAGAGCACTTGCTATTTTGAAATTGGGTTTATCTTGGGAGATACTGACAAAGGTTGCTCACCATCAAACTACTAAGGCTATGTATGATGCCTTGTTAGAAGTGTTTGAAGGCAGTTCAGAATTGAAGAATATTAAGAAGGGGAGGCTGAAGCAACAATTGGATCAATTCAAATACAAGGATGGTGAGAGACTTAAGTCTGTTCTGGAGAGGTTCTTAACAATCGTGAATGAAATCAGAACCACTGATTATGTGGTAACTGACTCTGATTTGAACACAAAGCTGCTATCATCATTGTCAAAAGAATGGTACACTGCAAGTAAATTTTTCAGGCAGAAACCAATGTATGATGCACTAAAGCTTGATGATGTGATCTGCTTTTTGCAAGCAGCAGAGATTGAGATGATATAAAATGAGATGATTAGGGAAGACAAGCCTTTTTTTTGAAAACGTCTCAGATCTGAGATCCAAGACCTTAATACGATTAACACGGATCTATAATGATTAACAGTATCAGATCTAGTTCATGATTACTCTTACTTATATGTTATATTAGTTTTATGTTATGTAAATATATTATGTAATAGATTAACTGCACGAAGGATTGATTCAAGAGAACAAATTGGCAGAGGTTCAATACGTTAAATCAATACTTAAATTAATAGAGGTGTTTACCTCTATATATAGAAGATGGGTCTAGTTCGTTACACATTCCGTAACGAACTAGCCTTCCACTTCGTTACATTACAAACAAATAAACAAACTTAACGAACCGCCTCCTAATTCATTAAACATCCTTAATGAATTAAGAGGAAACATAACTTAAATGTCTAGTTCGTTAAACATCCTTAACGAACTAGACTACTTAACTAACTAACTTAATATAATAATACTTCTTTCATTAATTAATACAAAGGATAAATACATAGACTCGAGACGCAAAACCGTGCACTAACAGACACCCCCTCGTCTTGAGCTCTTTGTCTTTAAATTATTTGAAGCGCTTGGACTTCCAGTCTCTACATCTGTGAATCCCATGCTCATGACACACACGAAAAACACGTTGAAATTTCATTTCTCGGTCATAGTCTTCACGACGCTCTCTTAATATTTTATTCTTGAACAACACATCATTGTCGGTCTCTGTCAAGTTCATGAGCCACATCGGTTCAATAATCTTAATCAGCTCGGTCTTCAAACCCTTACCCAAAACAATAACGGCCTCACCAGTTCGATTGTCATAATACTAGTGTTTGAAAGATAAATACATGTGTTGATTCAGCGTCTTGACTGGTACACGCTTCATTGTTTTTGACGGTTTAACTTTAAGCACCAGCTTCCTCCAACCCGTTCTTGGATCTATCTCATCAATACGCTTATGAATTGGGATCTGCGGCTTAAAAATTTAAACCCGTGGTTCACCTCAAACAGAAAATGTTGGTGGAACCAACTTGCTTGGTGATTCCCGCCACGTTTAATAAAAGGACGGTACGCAAGAGTCCGTACATCCCATCTTGTTAATGAGAGAACGTCAGTAATCTTTTCATAATACTGAACGACGTTCTCCCATTTGATGATACACACTTTTAACTCAGAATAGAAAAGCCATGAAATAATATCACCTCGAACTTTTGACACGGCCTTGAAAGAAGTCATCTAATTGGCTTTGGCACGTGCAATGGCTTCATCTTCCAGCTCTTTATCCACATACCTGTAAGCATTAATAATCTTACGAGCTCTCTTGTATCTATAAGCAAACCAACCTTGAATATCTTCAACGGATGGATCAGTCCTGACCATACTCATCACACTTCTGCACCAAACCTTTCCTTTTAAAATTTCATGTTCTTTTGGTTTCTTGAACCTTTCACTTGGTTTTGGAGTCTTGACTCCAATAGTCTTCTGAGTTTTCAGACTATCAAAATCAATAGAGAAAGGAACAAATTCTTCAATTTTGATGTTTTGTCTTTCAACTTTGCTTTTAATAAAGACAACTTTCTCCATTTTCATAGGTTCCTCATCACTGCTTTCTCTGTGTCTTGACTGTCTTTTCTCATATTCTTCCATGGTTTCCACTTCTCCAACATCAAGTACTTCATGACTGGAAAAGATTGGATAAATAGGGATAAAATTTTCTGGGTCAACTTCTTCAGTTACTCCATTCTTTTTATTTTGTTTTATCCTTTCCAACACAGCCTTGCTTGGTGGCTTGACCGCATTGTAGCTTACTTTTCTCTTTTCATAACTGTTATAAGACACATGCTCTCTTCTCATTTTCACATTCTGCTTCTTCATTCTAGGTGTTACAGGTGGATACTTAGGAAGTTTGTCAATGGACTGGTTTCTTGTATCATCTTCCTCTTTCAGCTTCTTTGATCTGTTCATCTGTGATCTAATCACTCAGATCACTCAAATCATCTTGATTGAGATCATTAGAATCAAAGTCATCATCAGAGACTTGAACTCCAATTGACTTATCTTCTTTCATTTCTTCTTTCACAACAAATTCACCTTCTTCATTTACTTCAACATTTTTGTATAGATCAACAAGATCTTCTTTATCTTGAAAGACATCTCTGAACTGTTGCAGGTATGCATCTCTTTTCTCTTTGTCAACTTTGGGCATAAAATTGTTATTGAATGGAGGTGGAACTGCTTTGTATTTGTCTTGGTCCTTTACTTGATTTAGTATACCACATATGTTTCCTGTAGAGATCAAGTTCTTCGGGAATTCAACTTCAACTTGCAGTTTTGTGTTCTTCACCTTTTCTTCAATTAACATCTTCTTTAGTCCATCTATCTCAATGATATATTTGGTTTGGGTTCTGTAACTGATCATGCAGTCATCTTCCAGACTTTTAATATTTTCTTCACTGATCATTTCACTAGCTTCATACCCATTGATGATACTCTGTTTCCTAAAACACTCACTTTCCAGCTTGCCTACTTTTGATTTCAATTCATTGATAATTTCATTTAAATCAACAGTGGAAGCAGGGTGTACCTGAGATGATGAACCAACTTCTTTTTCAATTAAGGCCATGAAATCCATATTTGCCCTCTTGATGTCATCTGCAATGTCTTCTTCATGATTACTCCTATCAAAATTACCCTCATGCTGTGAAGTTACAGCCACATTCCCTTCATTTCTTGGTTGACTTTGGTTGAATGGAACTGAGTTGTTTGGAACAGTTTGATTATTCTGATAGTTTTTCTTTGAAATCCTTGATTCTGTGGCACAACTTGTTGATTATTGTTCATTGGAGGCTGTTGGAAGTTGTTGAAGTTGGGATTATAGTTGTTGTTGTTGTTGTTGTTGTTATTGAAGTTAATTGGTTCACTTGATAGTTCCTTGGCATGTTGCATTCTCTAGCAAAATGACCTGGCTATTGGCAGTTGTAACAGATGGCCCTTGACTTGTCAAACCCAATCCTTTCATTTGGCCCTGATAGAAGTGATCTACCAGTTCTGTTATACAGCCTCTTGCTTCTGATTGCCAACATGCCAGCTTGCCATTTCAAATCCATGTCCTCCAAATCATCTGCATCAACTTTCTTCAAATCATCTTGAACAATGCTTGTATGAACCATGTTCTTTGCAACAAAAGCATTATAAGATTCAGTGAACATTGAGAATAAACCATGATAGCCTGATCCATGACTTCCATTGCCACCAACAAAAGGTGTATGTCCACTAGCCATTGAGGCTGAATCATGTTCTTCTAGGAGTTGGACATTAAACCATTGCTGATTTTGTGAGTTGCTTGAACTACCACCAACAAAAGCCTTAGGTGTATCAACACCATGCTCATTTGGTTCTTCAATGATGGGAATCTGTTGCTGGTTTTTGGTTGACAAGTTCCCCATAGGTGCAATGAGAGCATTAGTTACTTGAAAACATGGTTTCTCTTCTTTGATCATTTCATTCTCAATCATTTCTATTTCTGCAGCTTGAAGGAAACATACTACATCATCCACCTTCAACTCATTGAAATTGGGCTTTTGAAGGATGAATTTGCAGGCAGTGTACCATTCTTTGGGCATTGAATTGAGCAACTTGGTATTTAGGTCAAAATCAGTCATGACATAATCAGTTGTCCTCAACTCATTCATAATAGCTAGAAAACGTTCTAGTATTGATTTCAGTCTTTCTCCTTCCTTATACTTGAACCTTTCCAACTGTTGCTTCAATCTTTGTTTCTTTTTATTCTTCAGCTCAGTATTCCCCTCATACATCTCAAGTATGGCATCATACATTTGTTTGGCAGTTCTATGATGTGCCACCTTCGTTAAAATCTCCTAAGACAGTCCTAGCTTAATCATAGCTAAGGCCCTGTCATCCACCTTTCTCATTCTTTCTCTTACAGCAGCAGTTCCAGCTGTATTTGCAACTTCTTCAACTGCAGCTTGTGGACCATTCTTGATAGAGTTCCACATATCAACAACATTGTAGCATACGGCTGCTTCAAAAAGCACTTTTCACTTGGTAAAGTTTTCCTGTCCATACAATCTTGGTATCTTATTAGTAAACACCTCTTGTTCCTCATATCCAGACATTTTCAAAGACTTAAAATCAGTTTCTTTGTAGAAAGAAAAGTTTTAAAATAATCAGATCTGAAAACAGGTTGTCCAGATCTGATGTGTCCGATACGATTAGAGCAAGATTTATATATAAAGATTAAAGCTTTGAATGAAATATGGAAGAGAAAACACCGGTAGATTGTAGATCTGGAAAAAAATGAAGAACAAAGCTGCTGACGTCACATATCAATGGAACAGTGTTCTGCTTACGTCATGTTTCTTCAAATCTTCAATCAGCAACAAGAATCTTTCCAAAATAGCAGCAACAAGCTCTGATACCACTTGTCAGGTCCCTGATTTCAGCTGGATCTTAATCAAATCATGTCATAACTCACACAAATAGATGTGCCGACAAGAGAGTTAATGACGGGTTGCTATATTTAGAAAGATTACTGTTTATTAAAGGCGGAATCAATAATAAACAGAGTAGTTGCAATCAATATCAAAGATAACTAACACAAACAAGATTCACTCAAAATATTTCCATTTATACGAAGTTCATCATACAAAGGGTAATCGATTTAGGGTTTCTTGAAGGAAAGTTTATCCTAAGACAGCCGTCACACAAAATATTCTCTCTTAATCAATGTTCAGCCGCTTCTCTCCGTGTCCTCAGGTGTGCCCTAATTATTCCTTATATAGGCCTGACACCCTTGGACAGCTGTCATTCCTTCTAGAAACCCTAAATGATAAGACATATTCAAGTTACATATTCAAAATTAATCCTAAGTGTAAAACAAGTCTTCTGGGTAGGCTTTGCATCAATCTTGTCTTTCCGAGTATGCTCTGCCATCCTTCATAACTTGGTAACATAGAAGTGTGCTCGGGATCAGTTTCCGGGTAGACTTTACTTGAAGATTAATTTACCAAGTAAAATACTCACCGGGTAGACTTCAATCTTCTTGACTTTGCCAGACTTTGCCCGACAAACCCTTACGAGCAACTTTGTTCTTCAATGGTCCTCTCATCTCTTTGTTAGAGAATAACTTATTAGCAAAGTGTGCTCGGTAGCACTGTTCCTTGCTTGAGTTGATCTTTTCCCGATGATACTTAGAGATATATCATTAAATCATCAAGCCTACTTGGACCATACTTATTAATGAATACCTTGCCTGGTCTTCCAATTACTTGGCTTCATGAGCTTGGTTAGCCTAAAGCTTACTCGGAAGTGAACTTTACTTGGCTATGAAGAACAATCCTGCTTGATAAAGTGAACCTTGCTCGGATCTGTATAAACTAGTGAACCTTGCCCGGTAATACACTAATTTGCAAACCTTGCTGATATTCACTAAAGAAGACTTCCAGAAGATAACCTTTCCCGATAGACAAAATATCGTGCCCGGCCAAGTAAAACCTTGCTCGGAGGTCTAAGGTGTGCCCGGATCCATACTTAGCGAATTCTCAGGAGGTTGAGAAGATTCCAATCTTCCATGTCATTTTGAACAAATCTTTGACTTAACAATCTCCTCCTCGGGTCAATTTCTTGACCCAACAGCCTAATCTTGGAATGGATTAACGTGTCATCAGGTTATTTAAAGACTCCGATCCACATATGTTTACTCTATTTCCTTGGGTGGTAATCTAGTGTCATGGAGCTCAAAACCATATAAAACGGACTCCGATTGAGACAATTCCAGCAGCCACGGAACCGCCTCACCAAAATCTACAAACCCCACTGATCGCCACCACCAGAGAACCTAAAAGGTTCAACGTGTTGTCTCTTTGCGTTGTTAAGTTTTGGACATAAAAACTCGAGGTTGATCTTCATTTTTGTACACGAAAAGGTTCAGTGTGGTCTCATCCGAATTCTCCACATTTTATCTTGTTTTCAGTTGGCCGATATATTTACAAAGGATTTACCTAGCGACTAGCGCCTTAATTGAAGACTTCAGATCCAACCGCAGCATACCGCCTCCTCCCACTTCGACTGCAGGGTCTAATAAACAACATATATGAGAGGTTTTGTATATCTCCTATTTTTTGTATATGAATTGTATTAGATACTTGGGCTCCTAATGTAATTAGGTATACCATGTTAGTTTTAATTATCAAGTCCCCGATTTCAGCCGGATCTTACTCAAATCATGTCATAACTCACACAAATAAATGTGTCGACAAGGGAGTTAATGACGGGTTGCTATATTTAGAAAGATTACTGTTTATTAAAGGCGGAATCAATTATAAACAGGGTAGTTGCTATCAATATTCATATGTAACTAACACACACAAGATTCACTAAAAAGATTTCCATTTATACGAAGATCATCATACAAAAGGATAATCGATTTAGGGTTTCTTGTAGAAAAACGGCAGTGGCTCAATAAATATTCTCACTTAGTATCGTATTCAGCCGCCTATTTTTCTGTGTCTTCAGGTGTGCCCTAATTATTCCTTTTATAGGCCTGACACCCTTGGACAGCTGCCATTCCTTCTAGAAACCCTAAATGCTAAAACATATTCAAATTACATATTCAGAAATAATCCTAAGTGTAAAACAAGTCTTCCAGGTAGGCTTTGCATCAATTTTTTCTTTCCGAGTATGCTCTGCCATCCTTCATAACTTGGTAACATAGAAGTGTGCTCAGGATCAGTTTCCGGGTAGACTTTTCTTGAAGAGTATTTTACCAAGTAAAATACTCACCGGGTAGACTTCAATCTTTTTGACTTTGCCAGACTTTGCCTGACAAACCCTTACGAGCAACCTTGTTTTTCAATGGTCCCTTCAACCCTTTGCTAGTGAATAGCTTATTAGCAAAGTGTGCTTGGTATCACTGTTCCTTACTTGAGTTGAACCTTGCCCGATGATTCTTAAGATATTCCATCAAGACATCAAGCATACTTGGACCATACTTATTAATGAATACCTTGCCCGTTCTTCCAATCACTTGGCTTCATGAGCTTGGTTAGCCAAAAGCTTACTCGGAATTGAACTTTACTTGGCTATGAAGAACAGACTTGCTTGATAAAGTGATCCTTGCCCGGATAAGCATAAACTAGTGAACCATGCTCCGGTAATACACCAATTTGCAAACCCTGCCCGGATATCTACTAAAGAAGACTTCAAGAAGATAACCCTGCCCGATAGACAAAATATCGTACCCGGCTGAGTAAAAGCTTGCTCGGAAGTCTAAGGTGTGCCCGATTCCATACTTAGTCATTTCTGAGGAGGTTGAGAGGATTCCAATCTTCCATCTGTTTAGTTTTGGGTTAAATCTTGACTCAACAATCTCCCCCTAGATTGGAACACTTCAGCTGTCCCAAAACACATCTATAGTTACTTACACAGGATTAAAAATACACATCAAATTCAAAATCAAAGTTACATAATAAAATTACACAAACAATTACATATTCAAAAGTTTGTTCAAAGACATTACAAAGTAAATCCTACTCTGTGAGTCTTGTCTCTTCCTCTCATTGTAGGCAGCTTGTCTTCTGTCAACTATTACTGATGCAGCTCTTAGCTTAATAATATCAAGTATTCGGTAGTGAGTGTGACTTTCTGGAATAACCAAATCCCTTATATCCATCAGATCTTCATCATGCAGGTAAGTCAAGTCTTCATCTATTTTGATTATCCCCAGCACCTTTCCATCAGAGTTTCTTAGCACATACTGGTCAACATCTTCTTTATAATCAATCTCAGTAATGATGCCATTCTTTTGAACTGTGTAGTTGGGGCGTGACATTCTTCTTTGAATACTGATGCATGTATTCATGTTTGACAAAGGATTTCTATCTCTGACAATTATCTTGTAGTTCCTTTCAGCAATGTTCATCCTTCTTAACTTTGCAGTTATCTTAGATCTGTGAAATTGGACAGTTTTCCAGTTTCTCTTTTCTTTTAGGAATGGGAAACCTTTGTCAGCTTCTTCTCTTAAGTACTTGGATAGATCATTCTGTTGTCTTCCAGCCCTCCTGCTTCTGTTTCTGTAATCATACAAATTGAGATATGCCATCCTCTCCGGTTGTTCATGAGTGTATTCATGAAAATCACTCCTCACAACAATGTCTCTCAGTTGCCTACTTTCCATAATTACTTTAAGAGACTCAGTAACAGAATCATAGTAGAGCTGTCTTGGCAGATCCACATCTGAATGTGGTCTTTCTGTTCTTTGGGATCCACTCCTACTTGGCGGCCTGAAAGGAATAGACTTCATGGGTTTTATAGGCCCCAAATTGAAAGTTTTTATGTAGATTGACTCTACCATTTCAGGTGGCATGTGAACAAGTTCATCAATATTTTGTCCTGCCTATTTCCAGAGAATTTTTATCATCTTTTGTATCCCCGGATTGTTTGACATTCTTGCAGGCACAAACAAACCATCAACAAAGCTTCTAGGGTTCTCACTTTCCCATAGAGCATTTCCCAGTCAGCCTTTTGCATGTAGAAAAGTTCTTTCAAGTCTTGCTTTTCTAAGGCATTAAATGAGGCTTCATCCATTCCCCTTTGATTAATCATTATGCCCCTTAGAATATTGATCATCTCTTCATTCTCCCAAGGAACAATTGGTTCATCTTCAGGTTTAGGCTTGACTTCTTGTGGGGTAGGGGTTTCAACCTGTCTGACTTGTTCTTTTAACTGTTCCCTCAAGGTTTGAATTCTTCTTTTCTTTGTTTGAGGTTCATCAGTTGGTTCAGACTACTTGGATGAGCTCTCAGTTTGTACCCTCTTCAATTTTTCTTTTCTTTTTAGCTTATTGTACTGGTCCAACACTGATTCTCTTGATAAGTTCTCAACTATTTCAGGCTTTACCCCTTTC
Source organism: Bidens hawaiensis (assembly GCF_021521415.1). Classification (NCBI taxonomy): domain Eukaryota; kingdom Viridiplantae; phylum Streptophyta; class Magnoliopsida; order Asterales; family Asteraceae; genus Bidens; species Bidens hawaiensis. Next base: position 59,049 of record NW_027496569.1, on the reverse strand, counting down.
TCCAGTAGGTATCCACACATACCTCCAAACTTCTTTTTCAAAGTTCCAATATTTTCAATCTTTTCATTTTCTTTTACACATTTTTCTTTCACTTTCTCTCTTTCACTATTGTAGAGATCTTGAAGCTTGTCATGATTGAAGTGGCTCAAATATTTTTCAGAATATCCATGCCTCCATATATAGTCTCTGTGTTTCTGAGCATCTCAATTCTTTTGTTGCATGGCTCTTTTGATCTTTTCATTTTCTTCCTCAAGTCTCTGATTCAACTCATCATCATTCATAGCAACCAAATTCTCAAAACTTATTCCAATGCCTCTCAATTTCACAACTAATGGATGTTTCCGTTTAGCTTCCATCATACTCAGCTCAATGCTTGCCCTTTGTTCCTCAGTCATTGTGACTTGAGGAGATATATCACTGGCAGCTTCAACACCTTTTCCATCATTGTCATTATTATCATCAGATTCACCAGACTCATCCTCTTCTTCTGTTGATTCATCAACTGCGTCAATTTTGGGTTCATCTGAAGGTGGATGTTCTGGGTTTGGTTCACTCATAACAGGAACATCAGGAACACCTTGAACCTTTTCTCCTGGTTGCAAGGTTTGCAGTGGGACTGCCCTGATTGGACTATCCTCATCACCAGGAGTTTCAATATAACATTTATTCTTCTCATCCCATTTTCCTCTCTTCTTGGGTCTTTCATGTTCAGACTGTTCAGGTGCCCTCTTTCTTCTCATATAAGTCTTAGCAAACTTGTTGACTTTCTCAGCAAATTGTTCATGTAGTTTTGAAAGTCTTTCTTGTTTCTATTGAAGTGTTTCATGAGATTGAGTCACATTTTCCCTTTCTGGCGAGCTGTCAGATGGGTTTTTCCTTATATCTTCTTTCACTTGATCAGCCCATTTCTTGGTAACCATTGAAACAATAGTCTCACCAATCTCCTCTTCAACCATCATCTATGTACCCATATTGGTATGTTCATCAGTCTCAGTATTCAGATTGGTAGGTTCAGCAGTTTCATTTGGCTTCTTTTGAGGTTGGCTTTAGGGTTGAAACATGCTGACCACCATGGCTAAGGAATTGTCTACCTCCTTATCTCTTTTCAAATTAATTAGAGCTTCAATCACATCTTGATCAGCCACTTCTTCATTAATTACTCTTGCAAAATTGGCTTGGTTGATCAAGGTTTCCTCCTCTGCTAGCTCCTCTGAAGTCAAGGTTTGGGCCAAAATTTCCCTCTCCCTTGTCTCTCTCAATATATTTTCCTGTTCTCTTCTGGCAGCAGCAGCAGCTTCAAAATCATCTCTAAACAAAATATCTTTCTTAGTATAAGTTTTAACAGGCTCTTCTTCTGTCACCTTTTCTTTGCCTTTATTCATTCTTTTCTGCACTTCTTCCTCTTCATATTCTGGAGGGAAATTATCAATATCTCTATCTAACTCATCCATTTCCTCATCATGCTCTACAGTCTTGGAGATTTCTGTTTGTTCAGTTTCTGGTTTAGTGAGTATCAACTCCTCAGTAGTAGTATCTTCTTGATTCATTACATCAGTTTGAATGTCAGTTAGATTATCAGTAGCCACATCAGTCAAGACATCAGTATCTTCATCATTTAACTTTTCTATAATATTTGCAGTCTCTTCTTCATTTCCTTCTTCCTCATCCTCACTCCATACCACAGTCAAAACTTCATCATTCACATCATAATTTTGTTCTCCCACATCTGATTTATCACCTTCATAATCAACATCCTCTGATCTCCTTTCATCATCATATGCATTCATGATGCATGTCAAACCATTTACAGTCTCCACACCTGTATCTATTTCAGTTTCAACACTGACCATAGCATCATTTGGCATATTTACATTCTCCCCCTGTTTTGGGGCAGCCGAGGTCTTCTCAACCTCCTGCTTCAGGGCTTGAATTATCATTTTTGCCCGATCCAACTGATCTATCAACATCACATTCTCCATGGTCACCTCCTCATTCCTCTTCTTTAACTCAGCATTTTCTAATAGCAAGTCCAAATTTCTTTGGAATAGGTTTGTTTCTGTATGTGGGGTTGTAGGTGGTGATGTAGAGAAAGGTTCATATTCAGGTTGTTCTTTGTTTATGGTTTGACTTTGGATAATGGGTTGGGGTGGTGATTGTGTATGAGGTGGGCTTGAAATAAATGGATCAGTGTGAATTGGGCTAGTGGTTGGTGGTGTTTGTGGTGTTGGGGATAAATGAGTTGATGTTTCAGGCTGGCTCAAGGTTAAGATTTGAGGTGGGATTGAGTAGTTTGGTGTGGTGGAGTTTGTGGTGGTGATGGCATAATGGGTTGGTCAATGTGTAATGGTGATTGTGGTGGTGTTGGAATAGGTAGGTCAGTTGGTAATGGATGGTGTGATGGGGTTTGTGGTGGTTGTTCAGGTTCATCAATTTTCTCCCCCTGATCCAGTGCAACATCATCCATGGCTACTCCAGCCTCTCCTTCATCTCCATCATGATTATCATCTCCATCTTCAGAGTCATCATCATCATCATCACCCTCAATATCATCATCACCTTCTTCCTCCTCTAAGCTTAACTCAGGCACCGGCATAATCTCCAAATCATGGTTCAACAACCATGGTAATATTTCATATGGAATGTTGGGATTGTATCTGTTTTCCCTTCCTGGATTTGCAATTCTTCTATAAGTGTCTGGATTCTGCAGCTGATGTGTCATACCAATGTGGGTAGATCCTTTAATTCCCTGTTAAAAATTATCTGTAGAAATCTTGGGTATTGCAGGAATCTGTCATCTTCTGCCTTCTTCAAATTTCCAATCATCCCATCAAAGATCATCTTTGCCAACAGTGGCATTTGCTAAATCACGAATCATCAGAGTCCATGATCCCTTTCTTGGAGCAAAACCCTATATCACATGGTGAATTAAGAACCTATACAACATAGGGAACATCCCCTTTTGAAATTGTCCATCATGGACAGTTCCCTGATACCCATTGTCTGCTCAAAGATCCTCATCAAATGATCAGTATAGAAATTAATAAGGTTATGGTCATCATCACGTAACTGCATACATCTTCTTATCATTCCTTCTGTAACATGAATCTCATGGCTCGCAACAGTTGCTTCAATTCTTTTCCCGTGTATGTCATCCACAAGTCTTGCAGAACGCCAGAAATCTAGGGAATGATTTATGTAGATGATTGGACATTCTGTGAAAGCAAATCGCACATTGGATCTAGCCATCCAAGAAATCATCCCCTCCACTGGCTCATTGTTGGGAGTGACCTCCAACAGTGCGCACATATTGTGCTTTGGTTTAAAGGCATACTTAGGTTGAACTTCTTCTTCTTCAGCCATATCTGAACAACACAATCAAACATATTCAAAGTGAAATTAGCATAAAAGTTCAATACTTTAAGCAATTTCAAGTTATAAATTTGTAGAAGAAATAGAGAAATTTTATTAAGAACCTGATCTTCGACAAATTAATAACCGAGTCGGAATTAGGGGCTGATTAAAATTAGGGTTTGTATTAGAGACGAATATGATAAGTCGGTTTGGGTTTCTTTGAGAGTAAGCAGTTGCAGTGAAGGAGAGAGAGAGAGGGAAAATAATGTTGAAAAATATCCCTAACTCCCTCTTATATACCTTTTGAAAGTGGGTTTTAAATGCATTTTGTCGTGTAGTGAATTATTAGCTGTCAAACATAATAATCTTATCCAATTTAAAACCTTACCCGATAAAATTAAAAAGGTTAAACTTTGCTTGGAAAATTTTCATTATTAATTGACAAAGTTTACCCGGCATCTTCCACTTACATACCTTTCTTAGTCAAGTTAACTAATTTTAAATTCAAGTAAAGATGAAGAAAGCTTACCCGAAATATCAGATTTCTTGAGAACTTAATCACAAGATAAATAATCAAGTATAAAATATCAAATAAGCATCCTTTCTAGGAATCAATTAAGATACACAAATAAATTTCTCAAATATAAATTAAGTAACTCAATCTAGCATAAACCCTATTAGAATCAGAAACACATTCAATCAAGTTTACTTTGATGTATAGTATTCCCGAGCAACCTTCATAAGATAGTGTGCCCGAACAACCTTCTTATACAAAGTATACTCGAAGAACCTTCCTATAGTATAAAGTGTGCCCGAAATGATATCTAGCAGACAATGTACTCGGAAAGTCAAATTTTGAAATTTACCAAGTATATTGAGGGAACAATAGTGTACCCGGAATATAATGTGTTCCCGGAAGACAACGTCTGCCCGAAAAAACTTGTAATTTTAAAGCAATCATAACCACAAATAATATATAGCATGCTCGGAATACAATTAAACATAAAACACCTAAGTGTGCTATTGTCTAAAAATTTCAAGGAGCTTGCCCGACAATCCTATGTTAGCACCAAGCTTGCTAGGATTAACATATTCAAACATCAGGTATGCTTGGGAACTAAACTAAACAGTGTAGTCTACCCGAGAAAATTCAAATCATCAAATCATACCTGAAAAAGACAAACTTAGATAAAAGCAACTAAGTGTGCCCGGAAAGGTTAAAAAGCATAAAACCTTACCCGAAAATACGTATTCAAACATAAGCAATCAGGCTTGCCCGGAAAGTGACTAAATTAGTAACTCTACTCAAAAAGTATCAAATACTTAAAAGCATGCCCGAAAATTGTAAACTTAGATAGAAGTATCTAAGTGTACTCGGAAAGGTTATAAAATATTAAACCTTACCGAAAAATACATATTCAACCATATTCAACTGTTTTGTGCCCGGAAAGGTTAGAGAACATCAAACCTTACCCGAACTTACATATTCAACCTATTAGAGGAAAAATGCAACACTGTTTGACTTAAACCACTTGTCAAAGACATTTCTAAGTTATGTATCATTTCATATAATAGTTTAAGAGCAAATGGTGCATTTAGAGATCAAATTTCAGTTATGTTTCAATTCAAAACAATTTCTTTTATAAACTGAAAAGATCTCCTGAATGGGATCATATTGACTAAGTAGCTTTCTCAATACTTCATTCTCAGCATTATTATGACTACAAAGACAGGTCAACAGTAGGTCTAGACTTAACATGAATTTCATTTCTTTGGTGATATGATTAAGTTTCAATTAAGTAGCAAAAAATTTAATAGATAACACTTGTTGTGTTCTGATGCTCCTTATCTATCCTCAAGGTTTATTTGGCTTTCTCCAGATCACCCCAATTTGACTTTGACCCTCTGGTTTTGGTTAAAACTTTTAATGACAGAACATATTTTTGAAAATTTATAAGATATTTCTTTTCAAATCTACAAACATATGTGAGGTTGAACGTTGGACTTACATGCCACGCAAATCGGACTTACAGGCTTTTCATTCAGGATGTTTAAAGGACTTATATAATTGCCTCCACCCTTGTAGTTCTGTTATTAACCCTCATGTTTGTATTTTTCTAATAAAAATTTGTGAACATGTATCAACTTTTGGTTGCTTAAATATTTGAAATTAAAGTAGTTCACAGCTGTTCTTTGTCATTTTTTTTTAAAGATGTTTCATTTTTGGGTAACCAAAAGACCAACAGGCTTGTGTATGACTGGATAATAAATTTTCGGCCTATCATTTGATGAGATTTATCTAGAAACATGCATAGACAACAATGTAGCTCCACATAAATCATAGCATTTTCTTTATGTTTATATCACCTTAGATTTTACATATCATGAGAAAGCAACCATATATTTTAATGACTGTACTAAGAGTCCTTTTAGCCTAATAGATCCATATGATTGGCTAAGTAGTCAATGTACTATCATTTCCCAAATATTCAGTTTTAATATTCAATCACCCCAATGTCTCTTAATTGGCAGGTAAATGACTATTCTGTTTAACCACAAGTGGTCAACAGGACCAAACATACATTATGAATATATGTCCTTTCAAAGTCAGAGCTATTGACATAGTTTTAAGTGAAGGAATAGAAAACAAGTTACAAATTGCCCCAAATGCCTTCAGTTTTCCAGGTTAATGGCTATCCTATCTGTCTGAAAACAGATGACAGGACCAACATATACAAGTATATGCCTTTCCAACTTGAGCAAATGACATAATTTTCAACAAAGATAACTACCTGAGACTTTTCATTGAGAAATCCTTCTTTTAAGCTTCTTTAAAGCTTGAACTGAATAGTACTGTCATGTCTCTCCACCACTAACAACTTGCTCATGTTTTGATCAAAATTTTGTGATTATGTAAAAATTCATTTGATAATTCATTTGAAACCTTTAAATTTGACATAAAGACATATTTTGACACAAACAGTTGTAACACATTCAAATCTTAATCATTTTCAACATAATTAAAACAGGCAGACATTTTCAACATTCACAGTCTATCATATTCTAATAACATCTAGATGATCAGATAGCACACACATTCAAGCAATCATAATCAAGAGATTACTCATGATATCAGATAAGCATTTAATTCACATAGACAGATCAAACTACTTATCATAACATCAAATCAGTTAACTAATAATCAATCATTAGCATCAATAACACATGAATAGCACAGATATTCATTGATGCACTAATCAGTTAACATCAAACAAGTAGCATATTCACAACATATTCATTCAACGTTCAAAGTATGTGTCATCAATCAAGAGTAGTCAATTATCACATAGAGACACACATTAAGCACATATCCTCAATAAGACTTCATCAGAGTTGATCATACCCAGAGCTTTCAAAAGAAAGTTGAATCTGGTTCTATCAAGTGGCTTGGTGAATAGGTCAGCCAAGTTGTCACTTTTGTCAACTCTCTGCATTTCAATCAAACCTTTTTCACTGCAGTCTCTTATGAAGTGATGTCTGATTTCAATATGCTTAGTCTTTGAGTGTTGGACTGGATTCTTAATAGTAAAATATGCAACAGTATTATCAATGTGAATAGGGGTATTCAGAAAATTCAAACCATAATCCAGCATCTGATTCTAAATCCATAGAACTTCTGCACAACAAGCAGATGCAGCAATGTATTCAGCTTCAGTAGTTGAGATTGAGACAGTGGTCTGCTTCTTGCATTGCCATGACACTAGCCTTTCACCCAAAAATTGACATCCACCTAAGGTTGACTTCCTGCTCATGTTACATCCATCATAATCACTGTCTGTGTAGGCAATAAGGTCAAAAGATTGGTTCTTTAGATACCAAATTCCTAAGTCTGGTCTACCCTTTAAATATCTAAAAATTATCTTAACAGCATTCATGTGGAAGACTTTTGGACTTTCTTGGAATCTTGCACATACACATACAGCAAACATGATATCTGGTCTTGAAGCAGTAAGATACATCTGAGACCCAATCTTTGCTCTGTATTTATGTTCATCTACTGGCTCCCCCTTTTCATCAGCTACCATCTTTTCCTTTGTATCTATAGGAGTTGAAGCAGTCTTCAAATCATTGCATTTGAATTTGTCTAGGATGTCCTGCACATACTTAGACTGGTAGATAAAAATCCCATCAGCTTTCTGCTGAACTTGCAATCTAAGAAAGAAGTTCATTTCCCCCATTGAACTCATGCTGTATTTGGATTTCATTACTCATTCAAACTCCATGCACATTTGTTCATTTGTTGAACCAAAGATGATATCATCAACATAGACTTGTAATAGCAGCAATTCAGATCCCTTTCTTTTGTAGAAGAGGGTCTTGTCAATGGCTCCCCTTTTGAAACCATTTTTAAGAAGATGATTTGACAGCTCATCATACCATGCTCTAGGAGCCTGATGCAATCCATAAAGGCCTTTGTTTAGCTTATACACCCTGTTTGGATACATTGGATCCTCAAAACCTGGAGGTTGAGCAACATACATCTCTTCATCAATATTCCTATATAGAAATGCAGACTTAACATCAAGCTGGAACACCCTAATGTTCTTTGAGGCAGCATATGCAAGGAATATTCTGATTGCCTCAAGTCTTGCAACTGGTGCAAAGACTTCCTCAAAATCTATTACTTCCTTTTGAAGGCATCCCAATGCCACAAGTATAGCCTTGTTCTTAATTACAATGCCCCTCACATCCCTTTTTGTTTCTGAAAACCCATTTTGTGCCAATTGCAGATCTGTTCCTTGGCCTGTCAACAAGATCCCAAACATGTAGATATCTGAACTGTGCCAGTTCCTCCTGCATTGCTTCCACCCAACTATTGTCCTTTAGTGCTTGAACAATGTTCTTTGGTTCTATTTGGGATAGAAAGCAGGAGTATACACAGATGTTTGCAGATTCAGAATGACTTCTAGTGACTCTTTAATTTATATCTCTAATGATGTTTTCAGATGGATGATTCTTTTCAACATAAGGGGTTTGAACTATCATATCTGCAGACATATTTTGTGTCAAGATTTGATTCATTGAGATCTGGTTCTTCAATGATCAATTTTGTTTCAGCATCATAAAAATCTGGTGCTTCTTCATTGTATTATCTAGAGGTAGATGCACCATTGTTTCCAATATTTAAGCTTTCAAACAAATTTTGAAACCTTGCAGTATTCACATCTTCTTCAGTTGTTTAGTTGCTTGGGTTATCCTCAGTCTGAACTTGATCATTCTCTACTTCTTGATAGTCTTGATTTAGATCTGCGTGATCTTGTTCTTGGTTAGCAATGTCATTTGAGATACCCTTGATAAATGTATATTCCTTTTCTTTGCTAGCAACCTTTTTCCACAACCCTTCTAATACACTGGTCTTGTAGAATGAGTCATCAATGTCTTTAGGATAAATCTTGAAAGACCTCATCAATTTTTCATTATCAAACAGTCATGCTGCACCATCAACTGTATTGAACTGATTCTCATTAAAGATGTTGTCAGATGATTCAATAACACTCATATGGTCTTTCACATATACTCTGTAAGCTTTTGAGTGTGTTGAATATCCAACAAAGAAACAGTCCAAGGATTTAGTTTAAAACTTGTTCAAGTAATCCCTGGTGTTCAGAAGAAAACATTTGCATCCAAAGGGCTTGAAAAACTTGATATAAGGCTTTCTATTGTCGAAATTTTCATATGGTGTCTTGTTATGCCTTTTGTTGACAAGTACCCTGTTCTGAACATAGCAGGCAGTATTGATGGCTTCAGCCCAAAATGTCACTGGTAAATTTGCATCTGCTATCATGGTTCTTGCAGCTTCAATAAGTGTTCTATTTCTTCTTTCTGCAACACCATTTTGTTCAGGAGTTCTAAGAGCTGAGAACTGTTGAAATATTCCCTTTTCTATGCAGAATTCTTCCATAACTCCATTTTTGAACTCTGTACCATTGTCACTTCTCAGTGTTTTAACTTTCTTAATCAGTTTGTTCTCAATCATTGTCACACAGCCCTTAATCAACTCTGCAGTCTCATCCTTTGTACTCAGGAAATAAACCCAAGTATATCTTGAATAATCATCAATGATCACAAGACAATATCTTTTCTTCCCTATACTTGGCACACTCACAGGACCAAAAAGATCCATGTGAAGTAATTCAAGTACTTGATCAATTGAACTGATGAGCTTTTACTTATGAGTTGACTTGTGCTGTTTGCCCTTTTGACATAAACTGCAATATTCTTCCAGTTTGAACTCTCTTGTAGGTAAGCCAATGACATGCTCACCCTTAACAAGTTTGTTCATATTTTTCAGATTCACATGACATAGTTTCCAGTGCCACAATTTAGACACATTTTCAGTGGCTTTGGAAACAAAACATGTACCACCCCTTGAAATAGCTTTCTTCATGTTGAGCTCATATAGGTTGCCATTTCTAGGTGCCATCATCATAATCGTTTCAGGTGGGATAACAAATTCAGGTTTTAAGATGAAACAGTGTGAGTCATTAAAACCAACTTTGTATCCCTTATCACACATTTGTGATATGCTTAGCAGATTGTATTGTAAGCATTCAACATGGAACACATTATCAAATGAAACTTTTCCATTTGTTAGAATTCCTTTCCCAAGTATCTTTCCACCATTTTCATCACTTCCAAATGCCACAGGACCTTCAAACTTTTCTTCATAATTAACCAGTGACCTCTTGTCACAAATCATGTGCCTAGAACATCCACTATCCATGTACCATATGTCATTCAGTGGAGTGGACTGTTCCTGCACAAAAAAAAAACGTTTGATTAGTTAGGTGATGAAGTGCAAGTCATTTCAACTTGCAACTCATCAATTTCAATTTCAGTGGTTGCACTAGAAGTGAGTGTTGTTGGTTTAGGATCTTCATGAGTCAACTCAAGGTTGTCTGAGTTATCTGTTTCATATTCACACTCTCTTGGAGTTTTTACAAATGATGTGGTGTTCTTTCTTTCATCATCTGTTTCTGTAACTTCTTGCACAACATACTCCTTCTCTTCAGAATAATCTCTCACATCAGCAGTTATTTCAACTTTGGTTTCCATCTTGGGTTTCCAATGAAAACCTTGTGGTTCATATCCATGCTTTAATAAGAACTTCTCATCACCTGTCAATTCAGATTGTTTCTTTCTTGAAAAGACACCTTTGTTTTTGGTCTTTTCATTACTAGGTGAACCTTGAGATTCATCAGTCTTGACTGATTGAGTGTCTTGTTTGATTCTCAAAGGCCGATAATTCTTCTTGACAACTTTCTCATGTTTGTTAGGAGATATACTTTTTCTTACTGATTTAGTCAGTTTTCTTCTCACTTCTTGTCTCTTCAACTGAGTTCAATTCATCTTTCTTTGTGGTTTCTTTTTCACACATCTTTCCTTTTCCCAGGTAAGCATCATATTTTTCCTTATACTGAACAAAGTCTTGGCCATACTTTGTTTCATCTAGGACATGAAAGGGTTTGAATTTGAATCTTTAATTACATGAATCTGTGTGGTGACCATATTCATCACACTTTTTGCACCATACTTTTCCTTTGAATCCTTCTTGCTCTTTTGGTTTCTTGAACCTTTCACTTGCTTAGGTGACTTGACTCCAAGAGTCTTCTGAGTCTTCAGACTATCAAAATAAATAGAGAAGGGAACAAACTCCTCAATTTTGATGTCTTGTCTTTCAACTTTGCTTTTAACAAAGACAATTTTCTCCATAATCATAGGTTCCTCATCACAACTCTCTCTATGCCTTGACTGTCTTTTCTCATATTCTTCCACAGTTTCCACTTCTCCAACATCAAGCACTTCATGACTGGAAAAGATTGGATAAAAAGGGATAAAATTTTCTGCTTCAACTTCTTCAGTTACTCTCTTCTTTTTGTTTTGCTTTATCATTTCCAACACTGCCTTGCTTGGTGGCTTGACTGCATTGTAGCTTACCTTTTTCTTTTCATAACTATCATAAGACACATGCTTTCTTCTTATTTTCACCATCTGTTTCTTCATTCTAGGTGTTACAGGTGGATACATAGGAAGTTTGTCAGTGGATTCTGGTTTCTTGTATCTTCTTTCTTTTTGGGCTTCTTTAATCTGTTCATCTGTGATCTGGTCACTCAAATCACTCAAATCATCTTGATTGAGATCATTAGAATCAAAGTCATCCTCAAAGACTTGAACTCTAATTGACTTATCTTCTTTCATTTCTTCTTTCACAACAAATTCACCTTCTTCATTCATTTCAACATTTTTGTATAAATCAACAAAATCTTCTTTATCTTGAAAGACATCTCTGAACTGTTGCAGGTATGCATCTCTTTTCTCTTTATCAACTTTGGGCATAAAATTGTTATTGAATGGAGGTGGAACTGCTCTGTATGTGTCTTTCTCACTTACTTGGTTTAGAATACCACAGATGTTTCCTGTAGAGACCAATTTCTTCAGGAATTCAATTTCAACTTGCAGTTTTGTGTTCTGCACCTTTTCTTCAACTAACATCTTCTTTAGTCCATCTATCTCAGTGATGTATCTGGTTTGAGTTCTGTAACTGATCATGCAATCATCTTCCAAACTTTTAATATTTTCTTCACTGATCAGTTCACTAGACTCATACCCATTGATGATACTTTGTTTCCTAAAACACTCACTTTCCAGCTTGCCTACTTTTGTTTTCAATTCATTGATAATTTCATTTAAATCAACAGTAGGAGCAGATTGTACCTGAGATGATGAACCAACTTCTTTTTCAATCAAGGCCATGAAAGCCACATTTGCCCTCTTGATGTCATCTGCAATGTCTTCTTGATGATTACTCCAATCAAAATTACCCTCATGCTGTGAAGTTACAGCCACATTTCCTTGATTTCTGGGCTGATTTTGGTTGGTTGGAACTGAATTGTTTGGAACAGTTTGAAGATTCTGATTGTTGTTCCTTTGAAATCCTTGATTCTGTGGCACAACTTGTTGATTATTGTTCATTGGAGGCTGTTGGAAGTTGTTGAAGTTGAGGTTAGGGTTATAATTGTGGGAGTTGTTGTTACTGAAATTGTTGTTCCTCGAAGTCTGTTGAAACTGTTGATATTGACGCTACTGATTTCTTGGTTGATTCTGGTATTGGTTCATCTGAATGTTTCTTGGCATATTGCATTCTCTGGTAAAGTGACCAGGTTGTTGGAAGTTATAGCAAATGGCTTTTGACTTATCAAAACCAATTCTTTCATTAGGTCCTGATAGAAGAGATCTACCAGTCCTGTTATATAGCCTTTTGCTTCTTAGAGCCAACATGGCTTCTTGCCATTTCAAATCCATGTCTGCCAAATCATCTGCATCAATTTGCTCCAAATCATCTTGAACAATGCTTGTATGCACCATGTTCTTTGCAACAAAAGCATTATAAGATTCAGTGAACATTGAGAACAAACCATGATAATCTGATCCATAACTTCCATTGCCACCAACAAAAGATGTATGTCCACTAGCCATTGAGGCTGAATCATGTTCTTCCAAGAGTTGGACATTAAACCTCTGCTGATTTTGTGAGTTGCTTGAACTACCACCAACAAAAGCCTTAGGTGTATCAACACCATGCTCAATTGGTTCTTCAATTATGGGAATCTGTTGCTGGTTTTTGGTTGACAAGTTCCGCATAGGTGCAATGAGAGCATTGGTTACTTGAAAACATGGCTTCTCTTCTTTGATCATTTCATTCTCAATCATTTCTATTTCTGCAGCTTGAAGGAAGCATACTACATCATCCACCTTCAACTCATTGAAATTGGGCTTTTGAAGGATGAATTTGCAGGCAGTGTACCATTCTTTGGGCATTGAATTGAGCAACTTGGTATTTAGATCAAAATCAGTCATGACATAATCAGTTGTCCTCAACTCATTCACAATAGCTAGAAATCGTTCTAGAATTGATTTCAATCTTTCTCCCACCTTATACTTGAACATTTCCAACTGTTGCTTCAATCTTTGCTTCTTTATGTTCTTCAGCTCAGTATTCCCCTCATACATCTCAAGAATGGCATCATACATTGCCTTGATAGTTGTATGATGTGCCACCTTGGTTAAAATATCCCAAGACAGTCCTAGCTTAATCATAGCTAAGGCCTTGTCATCTATCTTTCTCAATCTTTCTCTTAAAGCAACGGTTGCATTAGCATTTGCACCTTCATTGTTGTCCCGTGGTCCATTCTTGATTGAATTCCACATATCAACATCATTATAGCAAACGGCTACTTCAAAGAGTACTTTCCAATTGGTAAAGTTTTCCTATCCATACAATCTTGGAATCTTATTAGTAGACACTTCTTGTTCCTCATATCTAGACATTTTTGAAAGAATCAAAATCAGTTTCTTTGTAAAAACAGAGTTTCAAAATAATCAGATCTGAAAACAGGTTGTTCAGATCTGATGTGTCTGATATGATTAGAGCAAGATTTATAAATAAGGATTAAAGATTTAATTGAAATAAGGAAGAGAAAACACCAATAGATTGTAGATCTGGAAGAAAAATGAAAAACAGAGCTTCTGACGTCACTTTTCAATAGAACAGTTGCCTGCTTACGTCATATTTCTTCAAATCTTCAATCAGCAACAAGAATCTTACTAAAATAGCAGTAACAAGCTCATATACCACTTGTCAAGTCCCCGATTTCAGCTGGATCTTACTCAAATCATGTCATAACTCGCACAAATAAATGTGTCGACAAGGGAGTTAATGACGGGTTGCTATTTAGAAAGATTACTGTTTATTAAAGGCGGAATCAATAATAAACAAGGTAGTTGCTATCAATATTCATATGTAACTAACACACACAAGATTCACTCAAAAGATTTCCATTCATACGAAGATCATCATACAAAAGGATAATCGATTTAGGGTTTCTTGTAGGAAAACGGCAGTGGCTCAATAAATATTCTCACTTAGTATCGTATTCAGCCGCCTATTTTTCCGTGTCTTCAGGTGTGCCCTAATTAATCATTTTATAGGCCTGACACCCTTAGACAGCTGTCATTCCTTCCTGAAACCCTAAATGCTAAAACCATATTCAAATTACATATTCAGAAATAATCCTAAGTGTAAAACAAGTCTTCCGGGTAGGCTTTGCATCAATTTTTTCTTTCCGAGTATGCTCTGCCATCCTTCATAACTTGGTAACATAAAAGTGTGCTCGGGATCAGTTTCCGGGTAGACTTTTCTTGAAGAGTATTTTACCAAGTAAAATACTCACCAGGTAGACTTCAATCTTCTTGACTTTGCCAGACTTTGCCCGACAAACCTTTACGAGCAACCTTGTTCTTCAATGGTCCCTTCAACCCTTTGCTACTTAATAGCTTATTAGCAAAGTGTGTTTGGTATCACTGTTCCTTACTTGAGTTGAACCTTGCCAGATGATTCTTAAGATATTCCATCAAGACATCAAGCATACTTGGACCATACTTATTAATGAATACCTTTCCCGGTCTTCCAATCACTTGGCTTCATGAGCTTGGTTAGCCAAAAGCTTACTCGGAAGTGAACTTTACTTGGCTATGAAGAACATACTTGCTTGATAAAGTGATCCTTGCCCGGATAAGCAAAAACTAGTGAACCATGCCCGGTAATACACTAATTTGCAAACCCTGCGCGGAATTGTGATGCACAAAATTTTAACAGATCGGCTGTCAAATTGTGATGCACAAAATTTTAACAGATCGGCTGTCAAACCCGCACACGATGCTCAGCGGAGGTTGAACCCGAACATGACGGAAATGGTGAAGAAAGAAGTGCTGAAATGGTTGGATGCAGGGATTATTTTTGCTATCTCAGACAGCATGTGGGTGAGCCCGACACAGACATACCGAAAAAGTCGGGCATCCAAGTCGTCAAGGACGACTCAGGTAACGAGGTTGCCACCCGGCCGGTATCCGGGTGGCGCATTTGTATTGATTATCGAAAACTGAACGTGGCAACATCGAAAGATCAGTTTCCGATTCCGATTATCGATCAAATTGTTGAAAAGCTATCTGGTCAGAAATTTTATTGCTTTTTAGATGGTTATTCCGGATATAACCAGATAGCTATTCATCCTGAAGATCAGGAGAAGACAACGTTTACGTGCCTGTATGGCACATTCGCATTTAGGAGAATACCATTCGGGCTATGTAATGCCCCCGCCACCTTTCAAAGGTGCATGATGAGTATCTTTTCAGATATGGTGGGGGAGTCATTAGAAACCTTTATGGATGATTTTTTGATTTTTGGCACATCTTTTGAGTCATGCTTAAATCAACTCGAAAGAGTTTTGAAAAGATGTGTTGAAACGAATTTGGTTCTTAGTTGGGAAAAAAGCCATTTTATGGTCCAAGAGGGATTGTATTAGGCCATGTTATATCAAGTCGTGGGAT
Source organism: Bidens hawaiensis (assembly GCF_021521415.1). NCBI lineage: Eukaryota > Viridiplantae > Streptophyta > Magnoliopsida > Asterales > Asteraceae > Bidens > Bidens hawaiensis. The sequence continues at coordinate 43,251 of NW_027496569.1, read as the reverse complement.
TGAGGTGGACCAAGCTAAGGTTCAAGTTATTTCCACTTTACCTCATCCCACGAATGTCAAAGGCATTAGATCATTTTTGAGGCATGCCGGGTTTTAAAAACGGTTTATTAAGGGTTTTAGTGATATTACCAAACCCTTATGTAATTTATTGTTTAAGGATGCCCCGTTTGACTTTAATGATGAATGTGCTAAAGCCTTTGACATTTTGAAGTCAAAATTAGGTGAAGCCCCGATCTTGCAATCACCCGATTGGAGTTTACCTTTTGAAATAATGTGTGATGCAAGTGATTATGCGGTCGGGGCTGTTTTGGGTCAACGGGTTGACAGAAACCCGTTGCCATATACTATGTGAGTAAAACTCTCTCGGATGCTCAATTAAATTACACAACAACCGAGAAAGAGTTACTAGCAGTAGTATATGCTCTAGATAAATTCAGGTCATATATTTGGGGAAGTAAAGTAATAATTTATTCTGACCACTCTGCAGTTTGGTACCTCATGGATAAGAAGAATGCAAAACCGAGGCTCATCAGATGGGTTTTGCTGCTGCATGAATTTGATCTAGAGATTCGGGACAAGAAGGGAGCGAAAATGTTGTTGTAGATCACTTGTCCCGGATTATGATGGAAGATGGGAATACGGATGGGCTCATTAACGAGTCCTTCCCGGATGAGCACATCTTGGCAGTCTCACAAAATCCCTGGTTTGCTCACATTGTTAATTTTAAAGTTTCAGGTGACATACCCGAGCATTGGCCAAGGAGAAAGAAGAAACAGTTGATGTCCCAAGCTAAACAGTACATTTGGGATGATCCAGACTTGTTCAAGATTGGTGCAGATCAGATGATCAGACGATGCATACCTGAGGAGGATCTCAGATCGGTGTTGGAACACGCACATTCGTCTGCGTGTGGTGGTCATTTTGGTGGCCAAAAAACCACTCAAAAAGATTTAACGAGTGGTTTCTAATGCATTTTCGGAAGCGATCAATGGCTCGAGAGACTCATGATTAATCAAAGACGATAAATCGAACCAAAGTTCCAAGAACAATGTTCTTTTATATTAAAACTTAATCAAAAACTAATAATCTAAACAACCTTGGATCCCTATTTATAATAAACATGGAAAAAGATAAACTAGGAAACGAGATTACATAAAAATAATAAAATATATTAAAAATCAGAATTTAAATTAGAAGATGCTCCTGCATCATACTCCCCATCTTCGAAAAAACTCATCCTCGAGTTTTGCCTTCGGACCATACCCCCTAGATCAAAAGGAACATTAACCTGACTCATAGTTATTATTATCATGACCCACCCAAATAGTTCAGCTTCTAGTGTTGTCTCACTCGGCTTTAAACTCATACCACATGGGTCTATTGGATTGTCGGAACTCTCCATCTCCTTCTCCACGTCTTCAGAAAAGACTCGTCCTCGAGTCTTGAGAACGTTGAAAAGATCAGTGAAAACCCAAAATAAAATATCGACTTCTTTGTTCTTCTTCATTGACAACTTTAAAATATTAAAAAAAATATCTTGAAAACTTCAAAGGCAATCCACCGGGTTCTAACGGAATATCATCTCGCTTCTCATTTATTATTATCATCACGGCCTGTCTAAATAACGTAACTTCATGAATCGTCTCGCCCGGCTCTAGACTTGTACCACGTCCTGGGTCTATTTGGTTGCTAGGTCTCTCTACCTCCTTCTCCTCATCTTTAAAAACAACTTGTACTTGAGTGTTGAGAACGTATCCGCCGCCACTTGATCTATCCAAGCTAACAATATGAGATGGAGCATATAACAATTGGTTTCTCCATACTTCACATTATAAACATTAACCAGCTGTTGAAACAAAACTATATTCCACAAGTTTGCTCCACATGCATAATTTAAATAACCCTGAATAAAGGCTCAAGCCATATCTTTTGTAATTTCCGTAACCTCTTTCTGTTGAATTTTTAAATTATCATAAAATGCCAAGTTTTCCACATCATTATTATTCTATTGGCCCCTATCACGAGACTTTCCGAAATTAGTGTTTTTCTACATGGATCACCATTATTTTTCGCAGAAAGTATACCTCCGGTATTGGAAACACCAATCTTTTCCATACGTTCAAATTTCAGATTTGTAGGGGATACTATAACGTGATTCATAAATTCAAACATTCCAAATTTACCGTCGAGATTTTTGGCTCATCCACGTAAGGCGTAGGACCTTCTTTAGCCACTATATCACAACCCTTGACCCCGGTTGCCACGGTAGCACTTCTGTCTTCATCGCCGACCTGAATCCCGCTAAGAACTTGGTCCATAAATGAACACTCGTCATCATTAAAATCAATCCCGTCTTCATCAAACCTCGGTTTGTCTTCGGATAAACACTCTTCTTGATAGATTGGTTTGTCGAACCAAGGTTGGTGATAGTTAAACGGATGCTCCTCTCCGTCGTCACCTTCATCCCAAACGATGGTGCACGACTCGGTTTCCGCCTTACGAATCTCCCGTTGCAACTTGAGATCGCGGACTCGTTTTCGGAGCCGTTTAATCTCCTCAATATCGCGGACTCGTTTTCGAAGTCGTCTAATCACTTCAAGATCGCGGACTCGTTGTCTGAGTCGTTCGATCTTAAGATCCCACGAGTCGGGATGGATTTCACTTCTGCCTCTCGCGGCGACTCTGCTAATAGAATACCAATCTCTACCGTGGGCACGTGAATCAAACATACTTCTGCCGTTGCCTCTAGCGGCGAATCTACGAGCAAGAAAGTATCCATCCTCACGTCGAGCCATTTGAGAACCAAAAGCTCTGATACCAACTGATGCAGTTTCGGAAGCGATCACTGGCTCGAGAGACTCATGATTAATCAAAGCCGATAAATTGAACCGAAGTTCCAAGAACAATGTTCTTTTATATTAAAACTTAATCAAAAACTAATAATCTAAACAACCTTGGACCCCTATTTATACTAAACATGGAAAAAGATAAACTAGGAAACGAGATAACATAAAAATAATAAAAGATATTAAAAATCAGAATTTAAATTAGAAGATGCTCATGCATTAGTTTCTTTTGGCCATCATTGTTTAAGGATGCTCACGAGTTTGCGACACACTGTTTAAAGTGTCAACAACTCGGGAGCATTTCTAAGAGGGACGAGATGCCCTTAAACCCGATCCTGGTTTTTGACATTTTTTATGTTTGGGGTATCGATTTCATGGGCCCATTTCCGAATTCACACAGTAATTTGAATATCCTAGTGGCCGTCGATTACGTTTCTAAATGGGTTGAAGCGTTAGCCACTAGGATAAATAATCACATAGTCGTTTGCAATTTTGTTTAAAGTAATATTTTCTCAAGGTTTGGAGTCCCCCGAACCATCATAAGTGATGGGGGATCTCATTTTAAAAATTTTAAGTTCGGTAAATTGCTTAAACGATATGGTGTTGATCATAAGATAGCAACTCCTTACCATCCATAAACGAGTGGACAAGTTGAGGTTTCCAATAGGCAAATAAAACAGATTTTGCAGAAAACCTTTCGGGCGGACCGAAAGGATTGGTCAACCAAGTTGACCGATGCTCTATGGGCCTACCGAACTGCTTATAAAACGCCAATTGGAACCACTCCTTATAGACTTGTGTATGGAAAGGATTTCCATTTACCGGTTGAAATTGCAAAAAGAGCGTTTTGGGCTACTAAACAGGTTAATATGGATTATGATGATGTAGGTAAGGTGAGAAAATTGGCTTTGTGCGAGATCGAGGAGTTAAGAGACGAGGCATACGATTGCGCGTCCGCTTACAAGGCAAAGATGAAGAAAGTTCACGATGTTAACATCCGGATGAAGAATTTTGAAGTTGGTCAACGAGTGTGGTTGTACAACACAAGGATGAAGCTCTTGCCGGGTAAGTTGAAAAGTAAGTGGACAGGCCCATATTCGATTGTAAGAGTCGGGAATCATGGTCACTATGAGATTGAAGACTTTGATGATCATTTGAGGCAAGTGGTAAATGGCTATAGACTGAAGCCATATTTGGAGATGAAAGACACACACGAGATGGATGAGGAATCGATGAATTTTATTGTGACTTCACCGGTTTATGAAGATAATTGAGTTCGAGGCACTGTCAAGCTGTAGACTTTAAATTCAGCGCTTACGGGAGGCAACCTGGGGTTTGTAAGTGTCTGTCCAGATTATTTTCATTTTGTAGAGTCCTGTACTTATTGTCGTCTAGAGTTTTGTGCAGCAAACGCCTAGTGTGGGGAAGCTCGTTGAAGAGTTGGAAGTTTGAGAAGTTAGGTAAGCGTTTATCAAATTACACGTCTTTCCAGGTACGTAAAGGTGTTGTAAGTTTGGAACGTGTTCAGGGTGATGTCAGGATACCGAAAACTGTGTTTTTGAAAAATTTTGTTTCTGTTAACAGAGCCCATCGCATTATTAACTCCATCGCGTATCGCGATGGAGGATAGGCATATGTCATCTGTGATGTCATCACGATACGCAATGACGTCACCAACACCCCATCGCGTATCGCGATTGGGTCAAAACCCTAATTGAACATTAATTGGGTGGCGATACACAATCGCCACCCAGTTAACCCATCGCGTATCGCGATGGGTCGTGGTTGACCTGAAAATTTTTTTATATAAACGTCTTTTCTTCTTCTTCCTTCTTCCTTCTTCTGTCTTCTTCTCTCCTACTTCTTCTCCGACGATTTCCGGCGACCACCATCCACTCCCATCACCACCGTCTCCGTCACAATCACTTCCATCACTGTCGCCGTTCCACCTATCTAGCACCACCGTCAACCCTACACACCACCATCACCCTCCCACCACCACTCACATACACCACCACTCACCACCACCACTCTCATTGCCACTCCACTCCACCACCTTCGTACACCACCATCCACTAACCACCGCCACTACAGACCAACCACCACCGTCGTCCACCCTATCAGTCAACACCACCACCGTCTCCGTCTATCGCCGCCACTGTACTGTCTTTTCTTTCGTTCAAACCGACATCGAGGTACGTAGTTTATATTATTAAATTATGTCGGAATTTCAAAGGTATTTTGTCGTTTTAGATATTTTACATAATACGGGCGATTATTGTCGAGTTTGTCGGGACGGTTAGGTAGTTTGTTAGTTTATTACTTGGAATTTGGTTGCCGGGTTTGGGAATTCGGGTTAGTTGTAGGTATACTGTGGTTTGAAAACTTTGTTAGTTGTTAATTGGGATTGCCGGGTTAATCGGGTATTGGATAATTGATTGTCGGATCTTGGGTTAATGTAACATTGTGACAAGTCGGGTGTTTGATGTTCAGAATGAAATTTCATTATTCTCTTGTTGAATAAATGATAAATTCTTTATAAAATTTTTATTTTGAACTTAAGTTATTAACTTAATATTTTATTCATAAAACCCGATCTGTCAAATAATTCGTTGTTGCCGACAGTTCATTGGTTAGTTTGCACGTTTTCGAGACACTCTGTCAATTTGTCAATTTGTTTATTTTGTCGTGTCAGTTTGTTAGTGCCTGTTTGTTTTGTGTCGGGTCGTGTCTATTGTATGTTAATCGAGTCGCGGGTACACTTGCCTAGTTCGAATTTAATTGTTTTGAATTGAAAATTGATTACCCGCTCGTACTCAATCTCCATTCGGGCGGTATAATCTGGTTTTGAGAATTACGCGTAGGGTGTCCCCAAATTTTTCGTCTTTATTTATTTTATTTTATTATTTTTATATTATATTAATATTATTTTATTAAGTGGGACGACCACGACCGAAATGCTATACGATCGTCGCCACATTGACCGTTGACATATCTAACTTACATGTTTGATTTTGCATATATGTCTGATGCACCAGCGTCTTCACAGCGCAAGAGACAGAGGACTGGGCCCGCACCATACTGTACGATGGTGAGGATGTACCGATTATTCCTGGCGTTGAGCGAGCGGATATCATGGGTGATGGACGCCGCAGGCAGCATCAGGTGCTCAGATTTTCGATTACGTCCGAGGAGTACGCCAGGTATACGCGCAATAGAGGTATGCAGCTATTGGGTATGAGGACGTTTGATTGGGGTTTATTAGGTACTTTGGAGGCAGAGACCAGACTCCAGGGATTGATGTCGGATCGGTCGCGGGCAGTACTCGAGTGTGACTCGATATCATATGTCGAGCTCACACGCGAGTTTTACTCGACGTTCTCATACACCGCCCCTGATTTTGACGAGCAGCATGTCGTGTCGTTCTCACTTGGACGACACGTGTATGAGATGTCGGTCCCTGATTTCGTTATTGCGACAAGCTTCTACACGCGGGAGTATGTTCAGATTCCCGCGTTGTTACAGAGCTTTCGTGGTTATACGACGCATCAGCAGCGGGACCGACAGTTTTGGCTCACTGAGCCTGATCTGGCTCAGTTTTGGGGGCAGATCGCGGACAAGGCCCACTCTAGTACTGTAGTGGCATCCTCTATTTGAGACCCCGTCCACCGCTACCTATACCGCATTGTTGCATACACTATCGCTGGCCGTCATTCGGGTCACGATAAGTGTAGCAACCTCGATTTGTTGTGCCTCCTGTCTATCATCACTAGCAGGGAGGCCAACATTGCGATGTTTCTCCTCGCATCATTCGGCAGAGGCCAGAGTTTAAAGGGGGAGACGGCCCAGTTATCCTTGGGGCCGTATATTTCGCGGATTGCGAGGAGTCTGGGGGTTTTTGACAGACATCCGGCTGCATACTTCACCCCTGGACCGCCCACAGTAACATTTGATTTGGCGGACGCTCGGAGAGCCGGGATTTGTGAGATGGACGACCCACCGAGGCTCATTCCGGTCCGAGAGGGTCCACCGGTACCGCCACCATAGGGTAGTGCAGCTGACGTGGCCATGCAGCGGGGGATTCCTACTCATCGTCAGCACATTCGGATCCCGCGCATGGAGCGCCCTCAGCAGCAGCATCCACTGAGAGAGGCATCATCATCATCACAACCACCACCGCCGCAGTCGCCTGTCACACTCGCGATGATCTATCAGCAGCAGCAGCAGATATTGGAAGAGGCTCGAGCCCATTGATGTGCTAAAAGTAGTCAAATAATTATTAACTAAAAATAAGCTAATCTAGACACTAAGTAATAATTCTAGACTCTTAACTTAACTTAAACTACTAACCGGCAAGTATACCGGTCGACTCTAGTACAGCTAAGTAAGTCCGGATATCGAACCCACGAGACTCTATAAATTACGTATACTAGCTAATTAGACTCAACTACAAGACGTGACTATTTAATAATAATGTTTGAAGGGGGGGTTTAAACTAATTATTAATTAACTAAACCTAACCCTGATTAAATAAAATATAATAAACTATTAAAACACTTAGATTAACTCAGATGATGAAAATAACTACCTAGGCTAGAATCCCCAATGTCACGACAATCAATCAAATGGGAAACTTAAGTTATGAAACTGGGATCGTAAAATAGACCCTTGACAAAAAACCCGGACAGGACCCTTGACCTTCAAGAAGACACCTATGGATTTCTAACAAGTTTTAAGACTCACCAGTTTTATGAATTAAACTTCCTTACGGTTATTTAATAATTTATGTCTAAGTATTTTTATGACGAAATCCTACCTTACAGCGCGGAAAATAAAGATAGTTAAGAAGACTCAATTGACTTAATAGACTAAGCTGACAATCAAACCTAGACGGACTCCTTACGAAGAACTAAATCTAGCAATCCTGACCAACAAAGATCTATCAAAAACCTATCACCTTACAGCTTTCTAGGCTAGCAGCTCACTTTTATCTATTTAATTGATTTTATTGTTTCTATGATTTTAATGCATATCAATCATAAACTAGTCAAGAACACACAGTAAATGACCTAACAAAACCCTATCCTATGAAACAATCACCAAGGGTAATGAGACGCGAGCAAGGGGACCTCACATGGCTAACAGCGTGGATGATCAAGTCTGTAGTGAATTTGTACTTTTGTACTCTTGTGATCATGTTTATAGACTTATAAGGGTTTGCTCTTTTTGGCTTAAATATAAATATTCACAACCCCACTTAGGAATTGTGAATACCCAGATGAATAAATTGCATACAGACCCATGGTCTCCGGACCCGAAGCATCCCATCAATACAAGATTTAAGGTTATAAAACCATACGCCAATGAGGTGTAAAACACTAAACTAGCAGTTTAAGATTTATATCACAGGCTACACGGCATACTCTAACGTTAAACCTACCCAAGCATCATATGATAACGTATTCAGATTTAAAAATTCATAATATTTTCACTTTTCATACCAAAAATTGAGGCTTGAGTATGGCTGGACTTTCATTACTTATCTTCCACGGACAAAATGCTTTACCCACAAGAGATTTCCGTTTAAACCATTTTATTAAATTTGCCCTTTCATTTTCAAGGCTGAGCCTACCGATACATCCCAAGTTAAGTGCGTTTTCTTTTATTTATCTCATATTATTAGTAGTTTGAAAAACCAATTTCCGATAAATTCATCATCTCCCACTTTAACGCAAAAAAAACTATATTCAAGAGACATTTTTAAAACATTTTTCAATTTTTTTTTCAATTTTTTTTTTACATAAATTCGATTTAAACTACGACTCAAATATCTTATCCCCACACTTAAATTTTGCATTGTCCACAATGCAAGGATAAGGACGACATAAAATAAAAATAAAAAATAAAAATAAAGTCCATAACGAAAAGAAATCCCAATCAAAATCAAACCGAACAAAGGTTCATCACGACCTAGGTAGTTTATGAAGTTTAGCCTAGCATCATATAGTCTAAATCAAACAAAGCAAATAAAACTGAAAACATGGTGAAATAATGAGAAACGAAAGATTAAAGGCGATAAAACCCGTAGTCTTCGATCTTGAACGTAAAGCTCTTCACCGGCTGTTCTCGTGCCTTCAAATCACCACAAGACTCGAAAGTATGCTCCAAGAAACTCTAAAATCGTCTGGTGGCTTCAGGTTTATGTTCAGGTTTAAGTTAAAGATGTTTAAATACCCAAAACAAGGCCCAACAAGTGATAAAAAACGAAATTAAAAATCCTCCAGCTTTGCCTAGGCGCCGCGCGACGGGATATGGGCACCCCTCCGCGCGGCGCGGCGTGCTCCACAAAGGGGGCCGGTCTGTCTGACCGGTTCTCTGTCCGGTTCCTTCCTGACGCGTTCCGGATCTCCGTTTCGGCTCGTTTTAGCTCTTTTTTCGCCCTTTTTAATCACGATCAACTCCCGGAACCTACGACACACAAAAAAGTTAGTAGTATACAAATCTTAACTAAAAAACGAACAAAAACAATTAAAGTATTAAATAAAATATACACGGGAAACATAAATATTTAGCATTATATCACCCATCGACAGGAGGTCCGGGCCAAGAGGGAGGAGGCCCGAGCACACAGACAGGAGACGAGGGCCCACCTAGCACGACATGATGATTATTTTGTCTCTTCGAAGGTAGCGCTCCTGCAGTCATTGATTATCACAGTGTAGCAGCCCGTGGACCCGCAGGACGAGGCTGATGATACTCCACCTGCACAGTAGCTTTTGGTTACTTTTTTTACTTTATTTTGTTTTTATTCCCGTGGTCTGTATTATATTAATATTATATTATTGGGAATACTCTATGAGTAACCGGTTGGGCATTTATGTATATATATCTTTTGATTGTTGTTGTGTTTGATTCATTTGTAATTATGTTGTAACCGAATTTTGTGGATGTTGTTCGCTATAAACCCTCACGAGACCCCACTCGTCCTCCCGGGCTACCGGGAGGTTTACAGGGCTTGTTGCATATGCTAAATGCAATCGTGATTCCTACGAAAGTGAGTTAGGTATTTTAACGTTTTAACTTGTTTAACTACATTTATTATGAAACGACTTAATTTGGCTCGGTAATTGTTTTAATAAAATTTATAGAAAATCATTTTCATAACTCTTAAAAGACTTATGTCTTACACTTGTGAGAAGCTTGCTTCTACACGTCTCGAGATTTTGCAGGTTCAATGGTCAGTTTGGTAATTGGTTGAGACGAGAGTATACGAGTGTTTATGAGAGTTTGCGAGTCGACTGGTCCTCTTCCAGTTTCGTTGATATCAGTTGATTTCAGTTTCATAATTTATTTTGTTTTCGTAGTTTAAATGTTAAAAGTGTAATTGTATAATTGCTAGTAGAACCATCACATTTGAGCCCCGAGTTATTAAATTGTTTAACAATCAAAAAGTCAATTTCAACCTCGTCCCTCAAATGTTCTTTAATTATTTACCTATTTCAACATTGAGGATAATGTAAATCTCAAGTGTGGGGATGGGGGAAATTTGAAAATTTTAACCCGATAATACCTCGAAGAGTGTTCAGAAACCAAAGTTGTTAACTGTTAATTTGTGCCATTAATGTCAAGTTATAGGTTTCCGGTCATGGTTGGTTTTTCAGCTTCTCGATAGTCTTACTCACAAATGTTTTCATAACGAGAAGTTGAAAATGGGGTCGTTTAGGCGGGGATAGCGAGTCATGGGGACAGGTACACATGTTTATACCGGCAACCTTATTCCTCCGGTACGTGTGTGAGTTGACCACACATATATAATACACATATAATATATAGTACACACATCTCATTTGAGTGCTTTCATCGATGTTCATGGATTACGGGATCATAGTTGGCAAAATGCAAAAGTGATAGAGGCAATTAGGTTAAGCCTCGTATGGATGAGCGAGAGTGTGGGTACCGGGGGGTTGGGCCTCATACATTATACATATGAGCGTGGGTAATGAGAGGGCGGGGGGTTGGTTCCCTTAGAAAACATTTCTTGAACCCATTTTTCATTTGATTAACCCCGACATTATGTTACGAGACGATCCGGCTTAATAGGTTCTTTGTATTTGTATTTGTTTTTGTAATTTTAGTTATTTCACTATTAAGCAGCACGTTTATCATGCTTAAAAAATTGTGAATTCAGTATGTATGTTAGTTTTGTTTATTTAGATGTTTTGTAATGAGCCGGGTCGGATCGTTTGAGCTACTTAAAAATTTCCCTTCCATACCGTTACACCTAGCCCCGTTACAACCCTTTTTAAGTCCTCTTGATTGCATTTGTGTCAAAGCAATTTTATGGATGGATACCTGTTTTTGAGTGATATTGAGAGCAGAGTGATACTAGCAAATCTTTTGCTAGTCCAGATATTAAACCGAGAGAAGAGTTATTATATTATGAGGGGTATGAGCATGTGTGCCTTAACCGGAAACAAAGCACACTTGTCTGCGTGGCCCTACTGTTTTTATTATAGCATTTAACCGTATTTGTGGGATGTCAATCTAGAAAGTGTCAGTCTGGGAAACTGGGTATGACCTTAAACCTTACTAGTATTAATGGCGATAATCTACATACCTATGATGGAGGTTGATGTTTGCTTTAGAGTTTTTCTTGAGGGCAAACAAAATATAAGTGTGGGGATGTGATGGTTGGTTAATTTGTATATGTTTTAGTTCGTTTTTTATTTAGTTTTAATCGTTCATTTTAAGAACTTCGATACTTCATTCATGCATTATTGGATTTCAGGTCACAGGCATTAAAGTATTCAATTTGGACCTGTTGTGGCACGGAATGAAGACCGGGGATGTCCTGCACGCGAAACGAGACAAGATAATGAAGTTTGCTGATGACAAGACCCATCGCGATACGCGATAGGCTTGCTTGAGGACCCATCGCGTATGGCGATGGGATTTAAAAATATTGTTGACTTCTGGTTCATCGCGATACGCGATGGACCAGTGAAGACCCCATCGCGTATCGCGATGGGGGGTGCAGACGGGAAAATTAGGTTTATATGATATTTTTCATCATAAACAACCCTAACTCCGTTTTAACAAACAAGAGGCGATTTCCAGCAACCAAAGAGGCGATTTTCACCATCCTAGATCGTGCCAAGACCTAACACATGATCCATATCATCCGTATTGAAGATTTAACGATGTCAATGCTCAGCTAATCTCCTAGAATCTCACCCGGGATGTATAGTTTGTAATTTTTATAGTTTTTCTCATGTGATTAAGAACATTCTTGTATAATTATTAATGATTGATATATGATTATTGATGTTTGGTATTTTTGTGTGTTCAATCAGTTTAGGTTTACGTTAGTCTGAAAGATTTGTTACCAGTTGCTAGATAATTGATCATATGACTATTTGGTTAGATTGAATACGATAACACATACAATTCCCTTAACTGAGTCACACTGGCAATGACTGTTTGATAACCAGTGCCGTGTGTAAAGTGATTGTTGATGTCTAAGGTTTTGTCTGATTGATCAGTCTATAGTTAATCGTTAATAATTAATCTGTTAGGTTGCATGAGATAACTGTATGTTGCTTACTTGAATTCCCGGGTGTGATTTGCTTTGTAATTGCTTGAAACTCGTTTACTTGCTTGTTACTTAGTTCTCTAAATTCACTTTAATTGTTTGTGTGATCAGCACTAAAAACCAGTCACTTCATAATATTAAATCTGTACAGGAATCACATTGACCACATACTCCTGGTGTATACGATACCTTACTTATCCTATCTAGGTAGTTTAATTAGGTTTTTGATTGACTTGAACGACGGTCATCAACAATCACATCACTGTTGAACACATAAGTGAAGAACTTCAAAGAGCGGACATCTTAACAAAAGCATTGGCAAGGATAAAGTTTGCTACAATAAGGAAACTGTTCGGTGTTGAAGACTTACTTGTTCGTGATTAAGGGGGTGAAGGTTAGTTTTAATCCCTCCAAGTTAGAGTCAAGGGTTATTTAAATATGTCATAATATGTTTTAGTTAGTTTTATATTTATGTATTGTAGAAGGATTAAAGTTGTAATTAGCACTAAGATCAAAAGACTCTGTGGTCTAAATATACCTTCAAAATCAATAAAGATTTCATACCCTTTTGCAAATTGTTATCTTATATTTTGATCGATCATATCTATTTTCTTCTATCTTGGGCATCATACCATATAATGAGAGAATAATCAATTGTACCATTCATGCATTACAAAATGGCTGTGTATTTTTTTCAAGACAGATTTCGAGTCACTCAATTTTCATAAATGTATGGTTAATACACGTCCTGATACTGATAAATTCCATGATTAAGCATATGATTAATATAATGTTAATAAAGCTACAATGGGTTGTTCCCTCACTAACATCGGCTAGTTCCGGTCCTTGATGGTCACTGCATGCATGCAGCCGGTCCATGCTGGTTAAGTGCGGTTTGTTCATGTGGGGCCAACCCAAGTGCGCGACCCGTTGTCTAATACCGAGCTGCCGTTCATCTCGACCTGCAATGCTGCATTGCTGCTGAGAAGCTGCATTCCCTCCTCACCCATCTGTTGAACTTCAGAAGGTGAGAGTATCCTGATGCATCGCACACACACAACAAATTCCCTGGCATTTATAGATCATTTATTATAGTTAAATTAGTTGTTAGTTATAAATATCAGACAATCTTAGGGGTGTTTATGGTGTGGTTCGGCTGGTTTTGACTAAAATTATGGGCCGAACCGCTAACTACTATTTCGGGGAAGGTCAAACCAAACCGGCCAGTTTTACTGGCTTGACGGTTTTCGCAGTTTGGCGTTTTGAATTGATTTCTCTATTACTTTTTCTCAAAATCTTTAAATGAAAAGTTTATAATCGTTGGGTGATTAATGATTATCCATATATATATAACTACATGTTTTAAAATTAAAAACATATAAAATAGAACTTAAACGGCCAATTCCTGGTTCCAAATCGAACTGCTGCCAAAATCAAATGGTGAAACAAAACATCTATGGTTTAGGCCAAACTACTAACTATGGTTTCAGGGAATGAGTAAGCCAAACCAGCCGGTTTTTGCAGTTTGACGGTATGACGTTTTAACTTATATTTTTTATTTTCCTTCCCAAAGATTATGAATTTTTTTTTAATTTTTGAATACATATAGTTCAAAATTATAATACGTATAAATCATATTTCAAAAAAAAAAATATACGAATAGTAAAAGTAAACGAAAGCGAACCGCCACAAACTGAACCTACTGGATCTCAAACCGGCCGAACCACGCTACTTGCTTCAGTTTGTGCGGTTTTAACGGTTTATAAACACCCTGACAAACATAAAAACTTACTCCCATGGGTCGTCTCCAACTAGAAGAACATCATTTTCGAAATCCACATACACCAACTTCCAACCCGACCCTCTCAAATCATTAAGCAGCCCTTCAAGCCCGAACATCTTCTCAATATCGCTACGAAGTTCATCATAGTTCTTGAAACTTGACACGTCAATAGACCTTCCCACGGACCCCGTCTTTTGAATCTGTAACGAAACACAAGTTTTAAGCCCAACCCCGTGTTTCAGTTTCATAAATCTTAACTATAATATATACCTTCGTGTAAGTCCGAACGCTTGCAGGAGGAATAACTTGTTGCCATGTGTTATTATTCAAAAGCGCGCTATCATGAAACTCACCATTGCTAGAAGACGCACCACCCGAGTTATCAGGCAAAGAATAAGCTTGAGAATCAACGAGGCTAACCGATGTGATTTGTGACTGAACGTCTTGACTCGAGCTGAAATTGTTACTCACTAAATAACTAGACGGGTTTTGGAACTCGATATCTTTCAAGTTACAAAAATCATCCAAAACCGTACTAGAAACCGAAGGGTCAACCACCGTACTACCACCGTTAGTATCAACATTAAGACAGTTGTATGCATTTCCGCTTTGAGGATTATCGTGGCTCTCATCTGTTGAGTCTTTGAAACCGCACGCGTTTGAGGGACATTTGGAGCTGTTGTTATTCACTTGTGGGTCCCATGTGTCCTGCCCGAGATTCGGGTATGAGCTGAGTACATTAGTATCCGGATACGAGAATAACCCGTCAATCTGAGGCGAATCGAATTGTTGACCGTGAAGTATGCTCGAGTCAAACGGGGATAACTGGTTAAGAAATGGAAACTCGTGTGCAAGGTTTTGAGGAGAGTTGATCGGTTTCGAGTCTGATTTAACGTTTTCCGGTTGTTGAGGAATTGGGTTGGATTGTGGTGGCGTGTTTGACATTACGGTTACGGTGGCAGTGTTGGGTTGAATAAGTTGAAAATGACTTCTGTTGGCGGGAAAACTTTCTTGAACATTAGGTTTCATTAACATCTTGATCATTTGTTCCGGCCAAAAGTTAGACATCGAAGGGTTTGAAAAGTTTGCGTTTATGGTATCGGGTGCCCGCATGAACGGTGGTCGGGTTACAATGTTGTCCCATTCGGGCTGCGGTCCTAGAAAAGCGGAATTAAATGGTCGTTTAAGGCTTGAAGTGAGAGACGGGAAAATGAAGAGGCTTTCGGGGGCCTCGATGTCCCACGGGCTCACTCGACTTTGCTTATCACCACAGCCGGGCTCGTCCCACTCGACCTGAAGGTTATGCCACTTGGATCCGGGCCATCTTAATGGGTCCAGGTCGCTAATCCCGATAATTGTACCCATGTATCTGCATTAACAACAAGAGGTCGCACAATATTCTAACCAAGTTTACAAAATAGTTCCCAAAATTTCCAAGTTTTCTGTTAAAGTCACTTATAAATTTTTTGTTAGTCTAAAGTCACTCAACTTCCGATGAAAATGTATACAGATCTCAGTTACTATTTATTGAAAATAAATATCCAGTTTGAATCAAATTTAACAGTTATGAAACATGGCTATTATTTAGTGATAATTTTTTCTTCACTATCACTAGTAACCAAGATTAATTTATGTTCCATTTGTCTAACTTATTTCTAAAAAGTTAATTTATTAAAATAAAATTACATGTGATTAGAACACCTAATGAAAAACTTTAGTGACTTTCATGGAACACTTGGGAAACTTTGTTACGACTGAAGTTTTCCCTAAAACATTTATGAAAATTTCATGCCTGCGTTTTCCGGATTCTTCGGTTTCAAACATCATTCCAAACCTCATGCCAACCGTAAGTTGTGTACCATACACCGATTTCCTATACCTCGCCAATGGAATCACGAATTCCGAAGGACATGCCCTAGATAAGAAAGTAGTTTTAACAATACGATCTGTCTTAAACGAGACAACTTAATAACAAAATTAGCTAGAAGGCAAACGGATCAAAACTAGTTTTATTCAAATCCTTGCAAGTGCAAGGCTAGGGGAATTTTAGGCGGAAAAAAATTGTTGTTTAAAAAGAAAAAAAAAATTGGCATTAATAATTACTTTTTAAAATGGACCTGTGTGACCGGCCCGTTTTAAGAGCGCAGTTACCTCGGGTTGTAGAATATTGTAAAGGGGGTTCGGTTAGCAGCAGCATGAGCTGCAGCAGCCAGAACTCCAATGTGCATGCTATCCGCGGATAAAACCGATGATGGCAAAGATGTATTCTGACGGTTTGCTCTTCTTACACCCAATAATAATTGCGACTTCTCATCCCTACAAAAAAATAATTACATTATTTACATTAAACATAAATATAATTTAGGTTCGGTTTTCAGGTTATTCGGTTATTTGGATCGGGTTATTCCAGTTATTCGAAATTGAATTTTTTTATCTGAATTCGGATTCGAACTGGATTGGAAATTGAAAACCGGATTTGAAATCGGAAATTTGAATTCAGTTGATTCAAATAGCCCGAATTATGAGATTAAAGTAAATAAAGTTAAATAATATTATGCATATTGAAAATTAATAAATAAAATATATGTATTAAAACAGAATATCACAAATTAACTATATTCGGAATTTGGATTCTGAAATTCAGAAAACATAATTCAAACTCGGTTCGGTTCGGTTCGGTTCGGTTAAAACTTTAGATATTTCGACTCCGATTCTAATAATGAGCACCCTGTTCTATATTAGTTTATCTATCATTACAAAAGAAATGATTTTGAGGGGAAATGTTTGGTGTCTTTAAATGTTTGTTTTGTCTTGTCAATTTACATACTCATTTTAGCAAACAATATTAATGACAAAAATACCCCTTGTAAACATCATGTGGACTGGCCAATGCCCTTGTCCTTTTTGTTGTTTGCTTCAAGTCATTGTATCACCACATGGATGTTAATTCGGTTAACCATTAGGGTCAAAATCGGGAATCGACACACTCCCTCTTTCTGAATGGTTGTTAAATCGGTTAGACATTTGATTAATAATTAAAATTTTGTACCTTATAAATAAAACAGCGTCACCAGCTTTAAGCCTTTTAGCACCAACAAACATGCTCCATCCCGTAGTAAGTAAGTGACGTTTCGGCTGCCCTGCATTACAAGACAAACCATTTTAATTTTTATACAATGCAAGACAATATATAACTACACAATAATAAATGGTACAAAACTTACAAAAAACACAAGTTTGATGGGTTTTTTTATGTACGTAACATATACTGATACACATTTGTATGTTAAAGGTACCAAACTTTAGACATATGAGCTAATGATCAAAAAATTACACGATTTATATTTGTTCTCGCAATAATTTAGTGTTTTGAAATGACCTTATCCCACATATTTAAGTATATATAGAGGGATTAAAATAAAAAATAATTAACAAATAATAAACTAGTTAAGCCGAGCTCGAGCTTGAGTTTGAAGAACTACTTAGGGGACGGGGACGAGCTCGAACTCAGAATCAGCTTGGTTCATTTACACCCAAGTTCAAAACTTTTCTCGAAAAAGGAAGCTTTATAAATCTTATAAACACAAGTCTTCTCTTGATGTAAAATTAACCAAACTGTTAGCTTTCTTTCACTTTTTATCCAAATTAGAACCCCGAAAAAAGTAAGTAAAACATTGAAACACATTCTTTTCATTTCTTTCAAAAACAAGAACACAAAAGGATATATATTAAAAGCTTACCGCGGTATATATGACGGAAAGTCCAAGTATTATCATGCAAATCACGAACAATAAGCTCTTGAGTCGGAGGTTGCATTGAAAAATCCTAAAAAGAAAGCAAACCCATCACAAGAAATTGTGATAAGTAAATGCATTTTTCAAACAAAGATGTTACATGCTTTTTGTTTTAAGGAAAAAAAATATTACCAATTGTGGAAATAGTTTTTCGGCGGCTCTACGAGGTATAGAAAAGCCACCATGAGTGCTTGTATCACTCGGAGTCAATGTCTTGCAAAAGAACTCATTTGGATGTCTGCTCGGTTTCATCCCAAAGTCCGGTATTGGAAGAACATCTTTTTCCTGATTTTCAAATAAATTCAACCAATTTTGATGATTAAATTTTGAAAAAGAAATGAGTAACTGAGTTTTTAAACTTAAGTAGTTGACTTTTTGTTGAACAATTCAAAGTATGATGTTGTTTAAGTTGACTTCACATTTCTACAATTCATGCCAAGTATTCTTTTGGTATTTACTATAGAAGAAAGTCAAAAAGCTAAACTGTGAGTTTTAAACAATATTCAGTCAGAACTTAAAATTTATAATTTCAAGTAAATTAGGCCAGTATTTAGTCAGAAATCAAAATTTTGGTGATTATAAACTAAAAAAGATATGATAATTTAACTTTTTAACATAAGTAGTTGACTCTTTGTTGAAAGTCAAGAATGATATTTGTTTAGTCTAACTTTACATTTCTATAATTCATGAAACATTGAGGTTAACTTGACTCTCAGAGTCAAACTTTGACTTTTATTTTGGATGAATGTATCACTGTATCTTAACAACTCACCGAATTCACAGGTCGAAGGCTCATTTGGGCGTATATCTCATCGGTATCTTTATCCGCCTATTTAGACCACCAAATTAAACAGAAGGATTTAAATATGAGCAAACAATAAAAGGTGAAAAATGTATATAATTTGATGGGAAATTAGTGGACATACATGTAAGGTAGCATTTAAAACTTGACACAAAAGTTGAGAAGGGAGATTTGGATAATTTGGAACTTGTGATGTCGCCGTTCTATTTGTCGAAACCGCAACCTGGTTATAGAAAAAATAATAAAAATTATCAAAAAAAATAGAAAATGTAACAACTAGTTTTGGTGTTTACATAATCTACTAATCTAGTCACAAAATTATGAATCCATAAAAATGCAATTTTCAAGGGACCACCTTTCATGCAACTATTTATAACAAACGACCTAAAAGTGTACATGGACCAAAAAAACCTTTAAAACAAAGACACATAGGGCTATTGGTGCCCACAACTAAGGACTTATAAGTGCACATAATTCAAACTTATTTTGGATGTGAAACATGATGTCAAAGTAATGTGGATTGGTTCACATATATGTCTATTGCACTTTATACTAAAGATTCCAATTGGAGAAAAAAAATTATTATATTTATAATTAATATTCGAGTGACACCGATGACATTACAAACTCGATATAAAGAAGTAAGTACGGGGATTTTGAAGTTCTTTTAGACTTTTAGCAAGAGTTGAATGACGTCTTTGTTCAAATATATATTATTATTATTATTATTGGAATTTTGAAAAAAGATTAAAGTTCAGAGACATCTTAGAAGACCTAAACATGTTAAGACGCAAGGATTTGTACAAGCTCCAAGATGGATTAACAGCAAAGTATACAAAACAAGATTGCAATTTAAGCAAAATGGTTGAAGTAAAGGATGATAAAGCCAAGATTTCAATTCAAGCAAAATGGTTAAATTACAGATTTATATAAAAAAAATCAAGAAATTTGAGAATTACAAACCTGTTCACTGTGTCCTTGTGGGAAGTAATAAACAAGACTTCCCACCTGTGGGAGGCTCACCAATGGCCCAGCACATGCATGCCATAGCTCAGAATTTATTGGCTTCTTAATCACTACAATTTTAACCAAAATCCCACAATCAAACAAGCTGAAAAGACCAACTATTTTTTGTATATAATTCTTGCAAAATGTAAGGAAAAAATGAGAAATATTATTATATTACCAGAATGGTCTTGCATTTCCTTCAACAGTTTCATCTCCTCAAGCAAACCGTGTGTCCCACTATTCACACCTGCTTGATTCAACTTCTCTTGAATGGTGGTCATCCTTTCTATATCCACAACTTTAGGAACAAAATAAGATCCTCTTCTTAATCCAACAATCAAATCATATCATAACCCATGTCAAAAAGACCATAAAGATTCAATCTTGGCTCAAGTTTTGACCAAAATCACACAAAAACTTCATAACCCATGTCAAAAAGATCATAAAGATTCAATCTTAACTCAAGTTTTGACTAAAATCAAACCAAAACTTCATAACCCATGTCTCAAAGATCATAAAGACTCAAATTTTGACCAAAATCACATCAGAACTTCATAACCCATGTCATTAAATCCATTCTTGACTCAATTTTTGACCAAAATAACATCACAACTTCAAAACCCATGTAATAAAGATCATAAAAAAATCCACTCTTGACTTAAGTTTTAACCAAAATCACATCCCAAGATCATAAAGATTCAATCTTGACACATTTTTTACCAAAATCACATCACAACTTAATAACCCATGTCATAAAGATTAAGTTTTGACTCAAGTTATAACCAAAATCACATGATAACTTTAAAACCCATGTCATAAATGATTCAACCTTGACTCAAAATTTGACCAAAATCTCAAAGCTTTTGCATCTTAAAAACCCCACCAAAACCAAAAAGAACCAACCCTCAGAACTGAAAGAAACTAATGAATGAAAAAAAAAATTCTGATATCTAATTTAGGGGGCAAACACAGAGGAATATAAAATCAAATCCAAAATAAATACAGAGAATGCCCCAAAAACACACAACCAAGAAACAAAAACCTGCAAAATCTAAGTGGGTCCAACTTATTAAAAAGAAAAAAAAAACTATCAAAAAAGTTGTGTTTTTTGCATCAAAGCACACCTACCAAAGCATGAAGAGTGCTCTGTCTTTGAGTGTTCATAGGGACCTCCATGGAAAAGCAATCACCTTTCTGTAAAAGTGGTCATAATACTGATTTTTCACTCCACAAGAATACAAAATAAAAACACACCTTTAAATATTTATTAAAAAATTTATATATATATATATATATATTAGAAACCAGAAAGAAAGAATTGAGAGTGCATGCTAACTTTGTGTATATTGATTGGTTACATTTGCAGCTTTAAACTCTCAGATTTCAATATCAAGATTTATTTATTTATTTATTTTTAATATTTATTGCTTTTTTCACCCAAGAATTCTGCAGGAACAGAGATGGAAGAGTATAGATACACGAAAACGAACTCACATTTTCAAGATCAACAGCAAGGAAGAGAGAGAGAGAGATATGTGTATATAAATAAATATATAGAGAGAGATTATTTAAAAATTGGTAGTTAACTTTTATACATCATCTCTGTAGGAAAGACAAAAGTTTCAATCTGTTGTAAAATCAATATACAGAAACCGGCATATATTATTTTTTTTTAATTAAAAAAATGTTTATATTTATATTTGGTTTACGTATTAGAGAATATATGACGTTGGAAATAGTAGTTATAATAAGAGAAAATTTTCAAAACAGTTTGTTTACGGTGACAAATTTCAAATTTGTCTTCCAATAATTGTTTTTCCATGTTTATCCCTCTTCAAGGTATTGCTGGCGATGTATTAAGTAATCCCGTCGACGAGTTAGCTAACTCATAATCAGCGATGTGTTAGACTTTCGAACACATAGTGGATGATGTGTTAGGATTCTAAAGACATAATCAAAGATGTGTTAGCTATCCAAACATATGGTTAAAGATGTGTTAAGCTAGTTGTTTATTTTTTTAATATTTGTATTATCATAACTAGTTTTACTTATATTTGGTTTTCTTTTTATAATATTTAATATATAAAGTTTTATATAATTTCGAATGTACCGCTGGGACATGGTTTTTTTATCTATGAACCTATATAAAGTTACTCAAAACCAAGCAAGTTAAATTAATATCGAAATGTTCAATAAAATTTGACCCGACATGGTTTAAAAAAATGTAGATAAAAAAACACGTCTCAACTGTAAATTCTAAATTATATAAAACTTTATATATTAAAAGTTATGAAAGAAAACCAAATATAAGCAAAATTAGTTGTGATAATATAGTATTAGAAAAAGACAGAATTACAAATTTTGTCCTTTAAAACAAGTCAAATTACGGTTCGTGTCATTTATTTAGTTTCTTTGCAGGCAGTGTGCTTTAAACTTTTTTTTTCTACATGTTATGTCCTTTACGCTAACTGGGTTAGAAAAACTCAGTTAAATGCCCTCACGTGAGGCGCATGTGAGGGCATATTAGTCTTTTTGTCTACACCTGCAAAAAGTTTATATAAACCTCTCTTTCTTCCATAACTCATCCACTACCACCACCACCAACACCCACCTTCAACCTCCAGCAACCACCACCAAACCCACCAACCTCCCCTACGGTTAGTGATGTATCAGACCCACCCACCTTCAACCACCACAAAGGTTCACCACCAAACCCACCACCAACACCCACCAAAAACCCCAATTCCATCACCTTCGACGACGGACCACGATGGTGATATTCGCCTTCTCCGGCGCCGTCTACGGACCACGATGGTTGCATTTAACTATTCTCCGGCGCCGTCAACGGACCACGGTGGTTGCATTTAATATCCACCACCAACCCCACCTCCTGTTTCCGGCCACCTGAACCACCACCTCCGGTTTCCGGCCACCTGAATCACCACCTCCTTTTTCCGGCCACCTGAACCACTACCATCTTTTTTCGGACCAGATCTGAACACACCGTTCAGATCTTAACCTCGTTCTTTCTTGTGTCAATCTTGCTAATTTAGGTATTATTATTATTATTCACTGATTAGGCGTTTTTTCTTGAATGATTGCACTTTACTGGAGTTCTGTCTCATATGTTGAAATAAAACTAGTAATCTATGATATTTGTGAAGTTTATGTATCCTATATTGTTTTAACATCCAGCTTATATATTGTAGGAATCTGTATATTATGATGCACAGTGAACTTAAGGAAGACTGAAGCACCTTATATTTAGAACCAATTGCAGTCGGTTTATAATCGTTTGAAAATTAGAATGGATGTAACAACTGAAGAGCAAAATAATATAGACCAAGCGACTGATAGTTATCCATTGCTAGTGGAAACTCGAGAACACCGTGAGGAGGTGGTGATCTGAACGAGGTTAAGATCTGAACGGTGTGTTCAGATCTGACGGCGGAGGAGCATGCGAAGATGATGGAATTGGGGTTTTTGGTTTGGTCTGGAAGATGGAATTGGGTTTTGGAGGGGAGGTTGGTGCGTTTGGTGGTGGTTGCTGGAGGTTGAAGGTGGTTGTTGATGGTGAGTGTTACTGGTGGTGGATGAGTTCTGGAAGAAAGAAAGCGTTATATAAAGTTTTTGTAGGTGCAGAGGAAAAGACTAATAGGCCCTCACATGCGCCTCACGTGAGGGCATTTAACTGAGTTTTTCTAACCCAGTTAGTGTAAAGGATATGTAGAAAAAAAAGTTTAAAGTACACCGCTTTCAAAGATACTAAAAAAATAACACGAACCGTAATTTAGCTTTTTTAAAGGACAAAATTTGTAATTTTGTCTAAAAAAATAAACAACTAGCTTAACACATCTATGACCATGTCTTTGGATGGTTAACACATATTTGACTATGTGTTTGGAGGCTTAACACATCGTCCACTATGTGTTTGAAAACCTAACACATCGTTGACTATGTGTTAGCTAACTCGTCGGCAAGACTACCTAACACATCGCCGGCGATGCGTTATAAGAGGGATAAATCTGGAAAAACAATTTTGAGGGGACAAATTTGAAATCTCTCACCATAAATGATTATTTTGGTAATTTTCCCTTATAAAATATGTGACTTTTTATTTAATTTTTCAAAAAATATAAATAATGAAGCTTTAGTTTCACTTGGCATTGATGAAGAGAAAGTGAAGATTTTGGCTGAAAATCATAAAGTCTCAAGTTTCAATCCGAATCTCACCCGGTTTTACTGTATCAGGTCTTCGGGCAGCGGGTCTTAGAACAGGAGATTGTGGACTTAAAACTATTGTTTGCAATCGCGGGTGTATAAGATTGCCTTTTGTCATTGGGTTACCCGGTAATCGGGCTTTATTCGTTAGGCATTCTTAGAAAGGTGATTTTTATATTATTTATTAATTAAAAATAATATAACTAAATAAAATAATGATGCAAGGTTGATTGTTTATTTAAATACGTGTGTGTATATATAGGAGAAAGATATTTTGAGAACTTGATGAGTTGTATGAATTTTAAGAACTCAATTTTTAACTACACATTTAATTAAATAAGTTAGAATATAGTGCTGAGATTAAATTTGGTTAAAAAATGAATCAGGAGAGAGAATAGATATTTTTGTTGATTACACAAGTTTAAACTTTAGTTACACATGTGTAAAAAGTCGATTAGGTGTGTAAAAAATTACAATATTTTTTGTACATTACTTACACTTACGTATTACACATGTGTAAAAAAATTCAAAAATATAAAATTGTTACGTTGAGTTCTTCGAGTTCTTAAAACTCAAAACGGTTCTCAAAAGAAATCAATTATATATATATATATATATATATATATATAGGATCAGGATCATGAGAGAACCTTTTTAAAATTGAGAACCATGAGAACCATTTTGGACCACAAAAAACTCAAAAATAAAAAAAAAATCATAAAATAAAAAAAAACACAAAAATCAAAAAAGTAAAAAACCAAAATTCTTATTTTATCATCCCGGTTTCATAAAAAAAACCTCGGTTTAGCTAAATTATATACACATATGTATAATATATACATATATGTATATTTATATGTTTTTTTGTACACATGTGTATAATTTAAGATAAATGATACTGTACATATGTGTATATTACGTAACTAAACATTATATAAAATTATACATATGTGTATAATACGACGTTTTTTTTGTTTTTTTAATGAAACCGGAATGAAATATAAGAATTTTGGTTTTTTTACTTTTTAAATTTTTTTATTATTTTTTGTTTTATGATTTTTTTAAATATTTTTTTAAATGTGTTTTTAGTGGTCTAAAATGGTTCTCAAAGTTCTTAATTTGCAAAGGGTTCTCTTAGAATTCTTACCCTATATACATATAAAGTTTAAAGTAAAAAGGACTTCATACATTGCTTATACAGTAGAATTGTGTAATAATGAACTGTGTGTATCATGATATATGCTTTTTAAATTATAAGAAAGTACATAAAGCATCAAATATTTAAGGTACGAATGTGTGTATTTATGTAACATAAATTCAGTGGTTCAAGATTTAAATGTGTGTCGATTATTTATTCACTTACATTCGTCCCAGAGCATCTTCATTGCTAGAAAGCAGATAGAAAAAGGACAACGTCATTGAAGGAGGCGTCTGAAAGGGAACGTTTGGTTGTTCGTTCGGAAATCCAAACTAGTGCCAACAAGAGTTGGTGTTCAACTATCATACAATCAAATTGGTTTGTGAAATCGTGAATCGTTTAGAGATTGAACCTGATAAATGACGAGAACGAGGAGAGCTATGAGGATGAAGAACGGTAGCCGACTGATTGAGCACAATCTTGGTCATCAGTTGAGCGTAATTTTCATAACTAGGCGTATTTATAAATCTCCAAAATAGCACAGTGTAATTTACAAACCAGTTTAAGCGTTAATTGATTTTAGAGAGCTTTAGTTGTATAATATGTTTTAGATGAATGTTTGAACTTTGATCATTAATTTTAGTGTTAGCTT
Source organism: Bidens hawaiensis (assembly GCF_021521415.1). Taxonomy (NCBI): domain Eukaryota; kingdom Viridiplantae; phylum Streptophyta; class Magnoliopsida; order Asterales; family Asteraceae; genus Bidens; species Bidens hawaiensis. The sequence goes on along the minus strand of NW_027496569.1, from coordinate 17,415 downwards.
ATTTGAGCTTAATTTATAAATAATTAATTTAAGTATAATTAATTGGTTAATTGGGTTGTATATAACGCTCAAATAAATTATTCAATTAGTCACGTAAATATTTAAAGTTAACTCGTCGAACAAAGACACTAGAACAAGTTAACTTTGTAAATTGATCAGAGACACTAGAGAAGACAGGAGATGTAATATCCTACTTTTGATAATAATAAATAAAAGAAATTTCGTTTACTTAAGGGTGTGTTATTATTTAGTTAAGTTAAATATATTAATAGAGTGTGGGCTTGGACAATAAAAGATGGAATAAGGGATGGTGATGGGTCTTAGGTCCATGGGCTTAAGGGTATATAAACTCTCTTAAACCTTCCTAAAACCCTCATTTCCATCTTCTAGCCTCCATGCACACTAAAAAACACACACAAACACTCTCATCATTTCGGACCTAGATCCAAGTTGAAGAAAGGTTGGATCTCGTGTTCAATATCATCATACAATTAATACACACAGATCCCGTATTGGACCCAAGCCGAAGCAAAACCCGAACCTGAAAACCGTTATAAAGCCAAGTAACGAACTAGAAGTTTAATGGAATGACAGAACAGTCCCTGGACTTAGAGAAGAATGATATAATTACACAATAGTCCTTGGACTTTGATAACTTAAGAAAGATACCTTTAAAGGTTAAAGAGTAAAGGTTAACTAACCGGTAATGATCCAATAAAAGGAATCCGGCATTAGATACGTGAGATTAATTAAGTAGATGTTAAAAACAGCTTGAGCCGTATTTAATATATGTATGATTATACAGTTAGTCGTGCTCAACTCAGGAAAGGATTAACTATAACTGGTGAACGTAGTCGCATTCAGGTGAGTTTCTAGCCCCACTTCCTTGTTATGTTTTCGGGGTTGTGTGCATACTTGACGTTATAGTAAATACACTTACCTTAAGTGGTAAGTGTATGCCTTTTTTGATTTAAGTATGATGAACACTTGACGGTGTGTGAACGATCTTCGGATATTGCACGTACCGTCAGGTGGCGGTATAAGATATGATAAATATATATGACGTATGAATGATGTATGTATCAACATATATGATGTATGAATGACGTATGTATTAATGTATATGATGTATGAATGATGTATGTATGATATGTTGAGGGCACGTGAACGATCTTCGGATATTGCACGTGTTGTCATGGAAGGTATGTAAAGACAAGTATGGTAAAGTTGCACGAAACAAATGGACCAGACCCTAATAATAATATATGTGATGATAAGACCCTAATAATATCTGCGAAGATAGGGACCAGACCCTCATAATCCATCGAAAGGCGGCGCCGGAATACTTAATACGAGGTAAGAGATGTCAGAGAATGTTCTGACATTATCTGACTTAACTCTAATTCGCTAACGGGAAGTTAATGAATTAGAGGTAATTCGATAATGAGGAGTTAACGAATTAGAAGCATTTCGTCAAGTGATTCGTTAAGGATAAGTTAACGAATTAGCTCCCAATTCGACTTGACCGTTCATTAAAAGAAATAACGAATTAAAAAATTTCAATTCGATACATGGACTAGTTCGTTATATGGACTGATTCGTTTAGGGTCCAGTTCGTTATAAGGTCCAAATCGTAACAAGGACCAGTTTGTTACTATGACCAGTTCGTTATGATAAGAAAACACGTTAGAAAGCCTAGTAACGAACTAGATGTTTAATGGAATGACAGAACAGTCCCTGGACTTGGAGAAGAATGATATAATTACACAATAGTCCTTGGACTTTGATGACATATGAAAGATACCTTTAAAGGTTAATGAGTAACGGTTAACTAACCGGTAATGATCCAATAAAATGAAACCGGCATTAGATACGTGATAATAATTAAGTAGATGTAAAAACAGCTAGAGACGTATTTAATATATGTATGATTATACACTAGTCGTGCTCAACTCACGAAAGGATTAACTATAACTGGTGAACGTAATCGCGTTCAGGTGAGTTTCTAGCCCCACATCCTTGTTATGTTTTCGGGGTTGTGTGCATACTCGATGTGATAGTAAATACACTTACCATAAGTGGTAAGTGTATGCCTCGTATGATGAACTCTTGACGGTGTGTGAACAATCTTCGGATATTGCACGTACCGTCAGGTGGCAGTATAAGATATGATAAATATAAATGACGTATGAATGATGTATGTATGAACATATTTGATGTATGAATGACGTATGTATTAATGTATATGATGTATGAATGATGTATGTATGATATGTTGATGGCACGTGAACGATCTTCTGATATTGCACGTGTTGTCGTGGAAGGTATGTAAAGACAGGTATGGTAAAGTTGCACGAAACAAAGGGACCAGACCCTAATAATAATATCTGTGATGATAGGGACCAGACCCTCAGAATCCGTCGGAAAGGCGGCGCCGGAATACTTAATACGAGGTAAGAGATGTCAGAGAATGTTCTGACATTATCTGACCTAACTCTAATTCGCTAACGGGAAGTTAATGAATTAGATGTAATTCGTTAATGAGGAGTTAACGAATTAGAAGCATTTCGTCAAGCGATTCGTTAAGGATAAGTTAACGAATTAGCTCCCAATTTGACTTGACCGTTCATTAAAAGGAATAACGAATTACAAAATTTCAATTCGCTACATGGACTAGTTCGTTATATGGACTGATTCGTTTAGGGTCCAGTTCGTTATAAGGTCCAAATCGTAACAAGGACCAGTTCGTTACTATGACCAGTTCGTTATGATAAGAAAACACGTTAGAAAGCCAAGTAACGAACTAGAAGTTTAATGGAATGACAGAACAGTCCCTGGACTTGGAGAAGAATGATATAATTACACAATAGTCCTTGGACTTTGATGACATATGAAAGATACCTTTAAAGGTTAATGAGTAACGGTTAACTAACCGGTAATGATCCAATACAATGAAACCGACATTAATACGTGATATTAATTAAGTAGATGTTAAAAACAGCTAGAGCCGTATTTAATATATGTATGATTATACAACTAGCCGTGCTCAACTCACGAAAGGATTAACTATAACTGGTGAACATAATCGCGTTCAGGTGAGTTTCTAGCCCCACTTCCTTGTTATGTTTTCGGGGTTGTGTGCATACTCGATGTGATACTAAATACACTTACCTTAAGTGGTAAGTGTATGCCTTGTATGATGAACTTTTGACGGTGTGTGAACGATCTTCGGATATTGCACGTACCGTCAGGTGGCAGTATATGATATGATAAATATATATGACGTGTGAATGATGTATGTATGAACATATTTGATGTATGAATGACGTATGTATGAATGTATATAATTTATTAATGATGTATGTATGATATGTTGATGGCACGTTAACGATCTTCGGATATTGCACGTGTTGTCGTGGAAGGTATGCAAAGACAGGTATGGTAAAGGTGCACGAAACAAAGGGACCAGAACCTAATAATAATATATGTGATGATAGGGACCGAACCCTAATAATATCTATGAAGATAGGGACCAGGCCCTCATAATCCGTCGGAAAGGCGGCGCCGGAATACTTAATACGAGGTAACAGATGTCAGAGAATGTTCTGACATTCTCTGATCTAACGCTAATTCGCTAACGGGAAGTTAATGAATTAGAGGTAAATCGTTAACGAGGAGTTAACGAATTATAAGCATTTCGTCAAGCGATTCGTTAATGATAAGTTAACGAACTAGCTCCAAATTCGCGTTGACCATTCGTTAAAAGAAATAACGAATTAGAATATTACAATTCGGTACATGGACTAGTTCGTTATATGGACTGATTCGTTAAGGATCCAGTCCGTTATAAGGTCCAAATCATTATAAGGACCAGTTCGTTACTATGACCAGTTCGTTATGATAAGAAAACCCGTTAGAAAGCCAAGTAACGAACTTGAAGTTTAATGGAATGACAGAACAGTCCCTGGACTTAGAGAAGAATGTTATAATTACACAATAGTCCTTGGACTTTGATGACTTATGAAAGATACCTTTAAAGGTTAATTAGTAAAGGTTAACTAACCGGTAATGATCCAATAAAATGAAACCGGCATTAGATACGTGAGATTAATTATGTAGATGTTAAAAACAGCTAGAGCCGTATTTAATATATGTATGATTATACAGCTAGCCGTGCTCAACTCTGGAAAGGATTAACTATAACTGGTGAACGTAATCGTGTTCAGGTGAGTTTCTAGCCCCACTTACTTGTTACGTTTTTGGGGCTGTGTGCATACTCGATGTGATAGTAAAAACACTTACCTTAAGTGGTAAGTTTATGCCTTGTATGCTTTATGTATTATAAACTCTTGACGGTGTGTGAACGATCTTCGGATATTGCACGTACCGTCAGGTGGCAGTATAAGATATGATAAATATATATGACGTATGAATGATGTATGTATGAACATATTTGATGTATGAATAACATACGCATGAATGTATATGACGTATGAATGATGTATGTATGATATGTTGATGGCACGTGAACGAACTTTGGATATTGCACATGTTGTCGTGGAAGGTATGTAAAGACAGGTATTGTAAAGTTGCACGAAAAAAAGGGACCAGACCCTAATAATAATATATGTGATGATAGGGACCAGACCCTAATAATATCTGTGAAGATAGGGACCAGATCCTCATAATCCGTCGGAAAGGCGGCGCCGGAATACTTAATACGAGGTAAGAGATGTCAGAGAAAGTTCTGACATTCTCTGACCTAACGCTAATTCGCTAACGGGAAGTTAATGAATTAGAGGTAAATCGTTAACGAGGAGTTAACGAATTAGAAGCATTTCGTCAAGCGATTCGTTAATGATAAGTTAACGAACTAGCTCCAAATTCGCGTTGACCATTCGTTTAAAGAAATAACGAATTAGAATATTACAATTCGCTACATGGACTAGTTCGTTATATGGACTGATTCGTTAAGGGTCCAGTTCGTTATAAGGTCCAAATCGTTACAAGGACCAGTTCGTTACTATGACCAGTTCGTTATGATAAGAAAACCCGATAGAAAGCCAAGTAACGAACTAGAAGTTTAATGGAATAACAGAACAGTTCCTGGACTTAGAGAAGAATGATATAATTACACAATAGTCCTTGGACTTTGATAACTTAAGAAAGATACCTTTAAAGGTTAAAGAGTAAAGGTTAACTAACCGGTAATGATCCAATAAAAGGAATCCGGCATTAGATACGTGAGACTAATTAAGTAGATGTTAAAAACAGCTTGAGCCGTATTTAATATATGTATGATTATACAGTTAGTCGTGCTCAACTCAGGAAAGGATTAACTATAACTGGTGAACGTAGTCGCATTCAGGTGAGTTTCTAGCCCCAATTCCTTGTTATGTTTTCGGGGTTGTGTGCATACTTGATGTTGTAGTAAATACACTTACCTTAAGTGGTAAATGTATGCCTTTTTTGATTTAAGTATGATGAACACTTGACGGTGTATGAACGATCTTCGGATATTGCACGTACCCTCAGGTGGCGGTATAAGATATGATAAATATATATGACGTATGAATGATGTATGTATCAACATATATGATGTATGAATGACGTATGTATTAATGTATATGATGTATGAATGATGTATGTATGATACATTGATGGCACGTGAACGATCTTCGGATGTTGCACGTGTTGTCATGGAAGGTATGTAAAGACAAGTATGGTAAAGTTGCACGAAACAAATGGACCAGACCCTAATAATAATATATGTGATGATAGGGACCAGACCCTAATAATATTTGTGAAGATAGGGACCAGATCCTCATAATCCGTCGGAAAGGCGGCGCCGGAATACTTAATACGAGGTAAGAGATGTCAGAGAATGTTCTGACATTCTCTGACCAAACGATAATTCGCTAACGAGAAGTTAATGAATTTGATGTAATTTGTTAACGAGGAGTTAACGAATTAGAAGCATTTCGTCAAGCGATTCGCTAAGGATAAGTTAACGAGCTAGCTCCCTATTCGGGTTGACCATTCGTTAAAAGAAATAACGAATTAGAAGAATACAATTTGCTACATGGACTAGTTCGTTATATGGACTGATTCGTTAAGGGTCCAGTTCGTTATAAGGTCGAAATCGTTACAAGGACCAGTTCGTAAGTATGAACAGTTCGTTATGATAAGAAAACCCGTTAGAAAGCCAAGTAACGAACTAGAAGTTTAATGGAATGACAGAACAGTCCCTGGACATAGAGAAGAATGATATAATTACACAATAGTCCTTGGACTTTGATGACTTATGAAAGATACCTTTAAAGGTTAATTAGTAAAGGTTAACTAACCGGTAATGATCCAATAAAATGAAACCGGTATTAGATACGTGAGATTAATTAAGTAGATGTTAAACACAGCTAGAGCCGTATTTAATATATGTATGATTATACAGCTAGTCGTGCTCAACTCACGAAAGGATTAACTATAACTGGTGAACGTAATCGCGTTCAGGTGAGTTTCTAGCCCCACATCCTTGTTATGTTTTCGGGGCTGTGTGTATACTCGATGTGATAGTAAATACACTTACCATAAGTGGTAAGTGTATGCCTTGTATGCTTTATGTATGATGAACTCTTGACGGTGTGTGAACGATCTTCGGATATTGCACGTACCGTCAGGTGGCAGTATAAGATATGATAAAAATATATGACGTAAGAATGATGTATCTATGAACATATTTGATGTATGAATGTATGTGATGTATGAATGATGTATGTATAATATGTTGATGGCACTAGAACGATCTTCGGATATTACACGTGTTGTCGTGGAAGGTATGTAAAGACAAGTATGGTAAAGTTGCACGAAACTAAGGGACCAGACCCTAATAATAATATATGTGATGATTGGGACCAGACCCTAATAATATCTGTGAAGATAGGGACCAGACCCTCATAATCCGTCGGAAAGGCGGGTGCCGGAATACTTAATACGAGGTAAGAGATGTCAGAGAATGTTCTGACATTCTCTGACCTAACGATAATTCGCTAACGAGAAGTTAATGAATTTGAGGTAATTGGTTAACGAGGAGTTAACGAATTAGAAGCATTTCGTCAAGCGATTCGTTAAGGATAAGTTAACGAACTAGCTCCCAATTCGCGTTGACCATTCGTTAAAAGAAATAACGAATTAGAAGATTACAATTCGCTACATGGACTAGTTCGTTATATGGACTGATTCGTTAAGGGTCCAGTTCGTTGTAAGGTCCAAATCGTTACAAGGACCAGTTCGTTAGTATGACCAGTTCGTTATGATAAGAAAACCCGTTAGAAAGCCAAGTAACGAACTAGAAGTTTAATGGAATGACAGAACAGTCCCTGGACATAGAGAAGAATGATATAATTACACAATAGTCCTTGGACTTTGATGACTTATGAAAGATACCTTTAAAGGTTAATTAGTAAAGGTTAACTAACCCGTAATGATCCAATAAAATGAAACCGGCATTAGATACGCGAGATTAATTAAGTAGTTGTTAAACACAGGTAGAGCCGTATTTAATATATGTATGATTATACAGCTAGTCGTGTTCAACTCAGGAAAGGATTAACTATTACTGGTGAACGTAATCGCGTTCAGTTGAGATTCTAGCCCACTTCCTTGTTATGTTTTCGGGGCTGTGTGCATACTCGATGTGATAGTAAATACACTTACTTTAAGTAGTAAGTTTATGCCTTGTATGCTTTATGTATCATGAACTTTTGACGGTGTGTGAACGATCTTCGGATATTGCACGTACCGTCAGGTGGCAGTATAAGATATGATAAATATATATGACGTATGAATGATGTATGTATGAACATATTTGATGTATGAATGACGTATGTATGAATGTATATGATGTATGAATGATGTATGTATGATATGTTGATGGCACGTGAACGAACTTTGGATATTGCACATGTTGTCGTGGAAGGTATGTAAAGACAGGTATGGTAAAGTTGCACGAAACAAAGGGACCAGACCGTAATAATAATATATGTGATGATAGGGACCAGACCCTAATAATAATATTTGTGATGTTAGGGACCAGACCCTAATAATATTTGTGAATATAGGGACCAGATCCTCATAATCCGTCGGGAAGGCGGCGCCGGAATACTTAATGCGAGGTAAGAGATGTCAGAGAATGTTCTGACATTCTCTGACCTAACGATAATTCGCTAACGAAAAGTTAATGAATTTGAGGTAATTTTTTAACGAGGAGTTAACGAATTAGAAACATTTCGTCAAGCGATTCGTTAAGGATAAGTTAACGAACTAGCTCCCAGTTCGCGTTGACCATTCGTTAAAAGAAATAACGAATTAGAAGATTACAATTCGCTACATGGACTAGTTCGTTATATGGACTGATTCGTTAAGGGTCCAGTTCGTTATAAGGCCCAAATCGTTACAAGGACTAGTTCGTTACTATGACCAGTTCGTTATGATAAGAAAACCCGATAGAAAGCCAAGTAACGAACTAGAAATTTAATGGAATGACAGAACAGTCCCTGGACTTAGAGAAGAAAGATATAATTACACAATAGTCCTTGGACTTTGATGACTTATGAAAGATACCTTTAAAGGTTAATTAGTAAAGGTTAACTAACCGGTAATGATCCAATAAAATGAAACCGGCATTAGATACGTGAGATTAATTAAGTAGATGTTAAACACAGCTAGAGCCGTATTTAATATATGCATGATTATACAGCTAGTCGTGTTCAACTCAGGAAAGGATTAACTATAACTGGTGAACGTAATCGCGTTCAGTTGAGATTCTAGCCCACTTCCTTGTTATGTTTTCGGGGCTGTGTGCATACTCGATGTGATAGTAAATACACTTACCTTAAGTAGTAAGTTTATGCCTTGTATGCTTTATGTATCATGAACTCTTGACGGTGTGTGAACGATCTTCGGATATTGCACGTACCGTCAGGTGGCAGTATAAGATATGATAAATTTATATGACGTATGAATGATGTATGTATGAACATATTTGATGTATGAATGTATGATATGTTGATGGCACGTGAACGATCTTCGGATATTACACGTTTTGTCGTGGAAGGTATGTAAAGACAGGTATGGTAAATTTGCACGAAACAAAGGGACCAGACCCTAATAATAATATATGTGATTATAGGCACCAAACCCTAATAATATCTGTGAAGATAGGGACCAGACCCTCATAATCCATCGGAAAGGCGGCGTCGGAATACTTAATACGAGGTAAGAGATGTCAGAGAATGTTTTGACATTCTCTGACCTAATGCTAATTCGCTAACGGGAAGTTAATGAATTAGAGGTAATTAGTTAACGAGGAGTTAACGAATTAGAAGCATTTCGTCAAGCGATTCGTTAAGGACAAGTTAACGAACTAGCTCCCAATTCGCGTTGACCATTCGTTAAAAGAAATAACGAATTAGAAGATTACAATTCGCTACATGGACTAGTTCGTTATATGGACTGATTCGTTAAGGGTCCAGTTCGTTGTAAGGTCCAAATCGTTACAAGGACCAGTTCGTTTGTATGACCAGTTCGTTATGATAAGAAAACCCGTTAGAAAGCCAAGTAACGAACTAGAAGTTTAATGGAATGACAGAACAGTCCCTGGACATAGAGAAGAATGATATAATTACACAATAGTCCTTGGACTTTGATGACTTATGAAAGATACCTTTAAAGGTTAATTAGTAAAGGTTAACTAACCCGTAATGATCCAATAAAATGAAACCAGCATTAGATACGTGAGATTAATTAAGTAGATGTTAAACACAGCTAGAGCCGTATTTAATATATGTATGATTATACAGCTAGTCGTGTTCAACTCAGGAAATGATTAACTATTACTGGTGAACATAATCGCGTTCAGTTGAGATTCTAGCCCACTTCCTTGTTATGTTTTCGGAGCTGTGTGCATACTCGATGTGATAGTAAATACACTTACCTTAAGTAGTAAGTTTATGCCTTGTATGCTTTATGTATCATGAACTCTTAACGGTGTGTGAACGATCTTCGGATATTGCACGTACCGTCAGGTGGCAGTATAAGATATGATAAATATATATGACGTATGAATGATGTATCTATGAACATATTTGATGTATGAATGACGTATGTATGAATGTATATGATGTATGAATGATGTATGTATGATATGTTGATGGCACGTGAACGAACTTTGGATATTGCACATGTTGTCGTGGAAGGTATGTAATGACATGTATGGTAAAGTTGCACGAAACAAAGGGACCAGACCCTAATAATAATATATGTGATGATAGGGACCTGACCCTAATAATAATATATGTGATGATAGGGACCAGACCCTTATAATATCAGTGAAGATAGCGACCAGATCCTCATAATCCGTCGGGAAGGCGGCGCCGGAATACTTAATGCGAGGTAAGAGATGTCAGAGAATGTTCTTACATTCTCTGACCTAACGATAATTCGCTAACGAGAAGTTAATGAATTTGAGGTAATTTGTTAACGAGGAGTTAACGAATTAGAAACATTTCGTCAAGCGATTCGTTAAGGATAAGTTAACGAACTAGCTCCCAGTTTGCGTTGACTATTCGTTAAAAGAAATAACGAATTAGAAGATTACAATTCGCTACATGGACTAGTTCGTTATATGGACTGATTCGTTAAGGGTCCAGTTCGTTGTAAGGTCCAAATCGTTACAAGGACCAGTTCGTTAGTATGACCAGTTCGTTATGATAAGAAAACCCGTTAGAAAGCCAAGTAACGAACTAGAAGTTTAATGGAATGACAGAACAGTCCCTGGACATAGAGAAGAATGATATAATTACACAATAGTCCTTGGACTTTGATGACTTATGAAAGATACCTTTAAAGGTTAATTAGTAAAGGTTAACTAACCCGTAATGATCCAATAAAATGAAACCGGCATTAGATACGTGAGATTAATTAAGTAGATGTTAAACACAGCTAGGGCCGTATTTAAGATATGTATGATTATACAGCTAGTCGTGTTCAACTCAGGAAAGGATTAACTATTACTGGTGAACGTAATCGCGTTCAGTTGAGATTCTAGCCCACTTCCTTGTTATGTTTTCGGGGCTGTGTGCATACTCGATGTGATAGTAAATACACTTACCTTAAGTAGTAAGTTTATGCCTTGTATGCTTTATGTATCATGAACTCTTGACGGTTTGTGAACGATCTTCGGATATTGCACGTACCGTCAGGTGGCAGTATAAGATATGATAAATATATATGACGTATGAATGATGTATGTTTGAACATATTTGATGTATGAATGACGTATGTATGAATGTATATGATGTATGAATGTTGTATGTATGATATGTTGATGGCACGTGAACGAACTTTGAATATTGCACATGTTGTCGTGGAAGGTATGTAAAGACAAGTATGGTAAAGTTGCACGAAACAAAGGGACCAGACCCTCATAATAATATATGTGATGATAGGGACCAGACCCTAATAATAATATATGTGATGATAGCGACCAGATCCTCATAATCCGTCGGGAAGGCGGCGCCGGAATACTTAATGCGAGGTAAGAGATGTCAGAGAATGTTCTTACATTCTCTGACCTAACGATAATTCGCTAACGAGAAGTTAATGAATTTGAGGTAATTTGTTAACGAGGAGTTAACGAATTAGAAACATTTCGTCAAGCGATTCGTTAAGGATAAGTTAACGAACTAGCTCCCAGTTTGCGTTGACTATTCGTTAAAAGAAATAACGAATTAGAAGATTACAATTCGCTACATGGACTAGTTCGTTATATGGACTGATTCGTTAAGGGTCCAGTTCGTTGTAAGGTCCAAATCGTTACAAGGACCAGTTCGTTAGTATGACCAGTTCGTTATGATAAGAAAACCCGTTAGAAAGCCAAGTAACGAACTAGAAGTTTAATGGAATGACAGAACAGTCCCTGGACATAGAGAAGAATGATATAATTACACAATAGTCCTTGGACTTTGATGACTTATGAAAGATACCTTTAAAGGTTAATTAGTAGAGGTTAACTAACCCGTAATGATCCAATAAAATGAAACCGGCATTAGATACGTGAGATTAATTAAGTAGATGTTAAACACATCTAGGGCCGTATTTAAGATATGTATGATTATACAGCTAGTCGTGTTCAACTCAGGAAAGGATTAACTATTACTGGTGAACGTAATCGCGTTCAGTTGAGATTCTAGCCCACTTCCTTGTTATGTTTTCGGGGCTGTGTGCATACTCGATGTGATAGTAAATACACTTTCCTTAAGTAGTAAGTTTATGCCTTGTATGCTTTATGTATCATGAACTCTTGACGGTGTGTGAACGATCTTCGGATATTGCACGTACCGTCAGGTGGCAGTATAAGATATGATAAATATATATGACGTATGAATGATGTATGTATGAACATATTTGATGTATGAATGTATGATATGTTGATGGCACGTGAACGATCTTCGGATATTACACGTTTTGTCGTGGAAGGTATGTAAAGACAGGTATGGTAAATTTGCACGAAACAAAGGGACCAGACCCTAATAATAATATATGTGATGATAGGCACCAGACCCTAATAATATCTGTGAAGATAGGGACCAGACCCTCATAATCCATCGGAAAAGGCGGCGTCGGAATACTTAATACGAGGTAAGAGATGTCTGAGAATGTTCTTACATTCTCTGACCTAACGCTAATTCGCTAACGGGAAGTTAATGAATTAGAGGTAATTAGTTAACGAGGAGTTAACGAATTAGAAGCATTTCGTCAAGCGATTCGTTAAGGATAAGTTAACGAACTAGCTCCCAATTCGCGTTGACCATTCGTTAAAAGAAATAACGAATTAGAAGATTACAATTCGCTATATGGACTAGTTCGTTATATAGACTGATTCGTTAAGGGTCCAGTTCGTTGTAAGGTCCAAATCGTTACAAGGACCAGTTCGTTAGTATGACCAGTTCGTTATGATAAGAAAACCCGTTTGAAAGCCAAGTAACGAACTAGAAGTTTAATGGAATGACAGAACAGTCCCTGGACATAGAGAAGAGTGATATAATTACACAATAGTCCTTGGACTTTGATGACTTATGAAAGATACCTTTAAAGGTTAATTAGTAAAGGTTAACTAACCCGTAATGATCCAATAAAATGAAACCGGCATTAGATACGTGAGATTAATTAAGTAGATGTTACACACAGCTAGAGACGTATTTAATATATGTATGATTATACAGCTAGTCGTGTTCAACTCAGGAAATGATTAACTATTACTGGTGACGTAATCGCGTTCAGTTGAGATTCTAGCCCACTTCCTTGTTATGTTTTCGGGGCTGTGTGCATACTCGATGTGATAGTAAATACACTTACCTTAAGTAGTAAGTTTATGCCTTGTATGTTTATGTATCGTGAACTCTTGACGGTGTGTGAACGATCTTCGGATATTGCACGTACCGTCAGGTGGCAGTATAAGATATGATAAATATATATGACGTATGAATGATGTATGTATGAACATATTTGATGTATGAATGATGTATGTATGAACATATTTGATGTATGAATGACGTATGTCTGAATGTATATGATGTATGAATGATGTATGTATGATATGTTGATGGCACGTGAACGAACTTTGGATATTGCACATGTTGTCGTGGAAGGTATGTAAAGGCAGGTATGGTAAAGTTGCACGAAACAAAGGGACCAGACCCTAATAATAATATATGTGATGATAGGGACCAGACCCTAATAATAATATTTGTGATGATAGGGACCAGACCCTAATAATATCTGTGAAGATAGGGACCAGATCCTCATAATCCGTCGGGAAGGCGGCGCCGGAATACTTAATGCGAGGTAAGAGATGTCAAAGAATGTTCTGACATTCTCTGACCTAACAATAATTCGCTAACGAGAAGTTAATGAATTTGAGGTAATTTGTAACGAGGAGTTAACGAATTAGAAACATTTCGTCAAGCGATTCGTTAAGGATAAGTTAACGAACTAGCTCCCAGTTCGCGTTGACCATTCGTTAAAAGAAATAACAAATTAGAAGATTACAATTCGCTACATGGACTAGTTCGTTATATGGACTGATTCGTTAAGGGTCCAGTTCGTTATAAGGCCCAAATCGTTACAAGGACCAGTTCGTTACTATGACCAGTTCGTTATGATAAGAAACCCTGATAGAAAGCAAAGTAACGAACTAGAAGTTTAATGGAATGACAGAACAGTCCCTGGACTTAGAGAAGAATGATATAATTACACAATAGTCCTTGGACTTTGATGACTTATGAAAGATACCTTTAAAGGTTAATTAGCAAAGGTTAACCGGTGATGATACAATAAAATGAAACCGGCATTAGATACGTGAGATTAATTAAGTAGATGTTAAACACAGCTAGAGCCGTATTTAATATATGTATGATTATACAGCTAGTCGTGTTCAACTCAGGAAAGGATTAACTATAACTGGTGAACGTAATCGCGTTCAGTTGAGATTCTAGCCCACTTCCTTGTTATATTTTCGGGGCTATGTGCATACTCGATGTGATAGTAAATACACTTACCTTAAGTAGTAAGTTTATGCCTTGTATGCTTTATGTATCATGAACTCTTGACGGTGTGTGAACGATCTTCGGATATTGCACGTATCGTCAGGTGGCAGTATAAGATATGATAAATATATATGACGTATGAATGATGTATGTATGAACATATTTGATGTATGAATGTATGATATGTTGATGGCACGTGAACGATCTTCGGATATTACACGTTTTGTCGTGGAAGGTATGTCAAGACAGGTATGGTAAATTTGCACGAAACAAAGGGACCAGACCCTAATAATAATATATGTGATGATAGGCACCAGACCCTAATAATATCTGTGAAGATAGGGACCAGACCCTCATAATCCATCGGAAAGGCGGGCGTCGGAATACTTAATACGAGGTAAGAGATGTCAGAGAATGTTCTTACATTCTCTGACCTAACGCTAATTCGCTAACAGGAAGTTAATGAATTAGAGGTAATTAGTTAACGAGGAGTTAACGAATTAGAAGCATTTCGTCAAGCGATTCGTTAAGGATAAGTTAACGAACTAGCTCCCAATTCGCGTTTACCATTCGTTAAAAGAAATAACGAATTAGAAGATTACAATTCGCTAAATGGACTAGTTCGTTATATGGACTGATTCGTTAAGGGTCCAGTTTGTTGTAAGGTCCAAATCAATACAAGGACCAGTTCGTTAGTATGACAAGTTCGTTATGATAAGAAAACCCGTTAGAAAGCCAAGTAACGAACTAGAAGTTTAATGGAATGACAGAACAGTCCCTGGACATAGAGAAGAATGATATAATTACACAATAGTCCTTGGACTTTGATGACTTATGAAAGATACCTTTAAAGGTTAATTAGTAAAGGTTAACTAACCCGTAATGATCCAATAAAAGGAAACTGGCATTTGATACGCGAGATTAATTAAGTAGATGTTAAACACAACTAGAGCCGTATTTAATATATGTATGATTATATAGCTAGTCGTGTTCAACTTAGGAAAGGATTAACTATTACTGGTGAACTTAATCGCGTTCAGTTGAGATTCTATCCCACTTCCTTGTTATGTTTTCGGGGCTGTGTGCATACTCGATGTGATAGTAAATACACTTACCTTAAGTAGTAAGTTTATGCCTTGTATGCTTTATGTATCATGAACTCTTGACGGTGTGTGAACGATCTTCGGATATTGCACGTACCGTCAGGTGGCAGTATAAGATATGATAAATATATATGACGTATGAATGATGTATGTATGAACATATTTGATGTATGAATGACGTATGTATGAATGTATATGATGTATGAATGATGTATGTATGATATGTTGATGGCACGTGAACGAACTTTGGATATTGCACATGTTGTCGTGGAAGGTATGTAAAGACAGGTATGGTAAAGTTGCACGAAACAAAGGGACCAGACCCTAATAATAATATATGTGATGATAGGGACCAGACCCTAATAATAATATATGTGATGATAGGGACCAGACCCTAATAATATCTGTGAAGATAGAGACCAGATCCTCATAATCCGTCGGGAAGGCGGTGCCGGAATACTTAATGCGAGGTAAGAGATGTCAAAGAATGTTCTGACATTCTCTGACCTAACGATAATTCGCTAAAGAGAAGTTAATGAATTTGAGGTAATTTGTTAACGAGGAGTTAACGAATTAGAAACATTTCGTCAAGCGATTCCTTAAGGATAAGTTAACGAACTAGCTCCCAGTTCGCGTTGACCATTCGTTAAAAGAAATAACGAATTAGAAGATTACAATTCGCTACATGGACTAGTTCGTTATATGGACTGATTCGTTAAGGGTCCAGTTCGTTATAAGGCCCAAATCGTTACAAGGACCAGTTCGTTACTATGACCAGTTCGTTATGATAAGAAAACCAGATAGAAAGCCAAGTAACGAACTAGAAGTTTAATGGAATGACAGAACAGTCCCTGGACTTAGAGAAGAATGATATAATTACACAATAGTCCTTGGACTTTGATGACTTATGAAAGATACCTTTAAAGGTTAACTAGTAAAGGTTAACTAACCGGTAATGATCCAATAAAATTAAACGGCATTAGATACGTGAGATTAATTAAGTAGATAGTAAACACAGCTAGAGTCGTATTTAATATATGTATGATTATACAGCTAGTCGTGTTCAACTCAGGAAAGGATTAACTATAACTGGTGAACGTAATCGCGTTCAGTTGAGATTCTAGCCCACTTCCTTGTTATGTTTTCGGGGCTGTGTGCATACTCGATGTGATAGTAAATACACTTACCTTAAGTAGTAAGTTTATGCCTTGTATGCTTTATGTATCATGAACTCTTGACGGTGTGTGAACGATCTTCGGATATTGCACGTACCGTCAGGTGGCAGTATAAGATATGATAAATATATATGACGTATGAAAGATGTATGTATGAACATATTTGATGTATGAATGTATGATATGTTGATGGCACGTGAACGATCTTCGGATATTAAACGTTTTGTCGTGGAAGGTATGTAAAGACAGGTATGGTAAATTTGCACGAAACAAAGGGACCAGAACCTAATAATAATATATGTGATGATAGGCACCAGACCCTAATAATATCTGTGAAGATAGGGACCAGACCCTCATAATCTATCGGAAAGGCGGCGCCGGAATACTTAATACGAGTTAACAGATGTCAGAGAATGTTCTGACATTCTCTGACCTAACGCTAATTCGCTAACGAGAAGTTAATGAATTAGAGGTAATTCGTTAACGAGGAGTTAACGAATTAGAAGCATTTTGTCAAGCGATTCGTTAAGGATA